>NC_057799.1:307240984-307248938 GCF_018294505.1 Triticum aestivum
GATCTTTTCAACACAATGTTCTTGCCAAAGGATAAAATGTAAAAAAGAAAGGTGAAGATCACCATGACTCTTGCATAAGGTATAAGACAAGAATAAAAGACAGGCCCTTCGCAGAGGGAAGCAGTGGTTGTCATGCGCTTTTATAGTTGGATGCACAAAATCTTAACGCGAAAGAATGTCACTTTATATTGCCACTTGTGATAGGGACCTTTATTATGCAGTCCGTCGCTTTTATTGCTTCCTCATTACAAGATCGTATAAAGCTTATTTTCTCCACAGTAATAAATTATACATATTTAGAGAGCATTTTTTTATTGCATGCACCGATGACAACTTACTTGAAGGATCTTACTCAATCCATAGGTAGGTATGGTGGACTCTCATGATAATACTGATTTAAGGGATGTTTGGAAGCACAAGTAGTATCTCTACTTGGTGCAAAGAATTTGGCTAGCATGAGGGGGAAAGGCAAGCTCAACATGTTGAATGATCCATGACAATATACTTTATTTCAGATATAAGAAAACATAACCCATTACGTTGTCTTCCTTGTCCAACATCAACCTTTTAACATGTCATATTTTAATGAGTGCTCACAATTACAAAAGATGTCCAAGATAGTATATTTGTATGTGAAATCTCTCTTCCCTCAATATTCTTTCATGAATTGTTCAAGTGACCAATACAATGTTTGGTAACCTTCAATAAATTTACCACCTCTACTTCTTATATGTGAAGTCATTACTCCCCATGGGATAAGCATATGAAACATATATAATTTCAGATTTATGATATTCAAATCATTCAACTATTTACTCATAGGATATAAGTGAAGCACACGAGTAAATGACAAACTACTCCAAAAAGATATAAGTGAAGATCAATGAGTAGTTAAATAATTATTTAGCTATGTGAAGACTCTCCCATTTAATAATTTTAGATATTGATATTTTATTCAAACAGCAAGCAAAACAAAATAAAATGACATTCTAAGAATAGCAAACATCACGTGAAGAAGCAAAAACTTAGGATAAGCTGATACTAACCGATAGTTGTCGAAGAAGAAAGGTGGGATGCCAACCGGGGCATCCCCAAGCTTAGACGCTTGAGACTTCTTGAAATATTATCTTGGGATGCCTTGGGCATCCCCAAGCTTGAGCTTTTGTGTCTCCTTAATTCCTCTCATATCACGGTCTCCCTAAATCTCAAAAGCTTCATCCACAAAAAACTCAATAAGGACTCATGAAATAAGTAGTATAAACCAATGCAAAAACCTTATCATACTCTTCTGTAGCAAATCACTAAAATTATTATTCAACATTGCATACTAAATGCCTCCGCATATTTAATAGTCCTATCCTCAAATAGAATCATTAAACAAGCAAACATATGCAAACAATGCAAACATAACAGCAGTCTGCCTAAACAGGACAGTCTGTAAAGAATGCAGCAAGATCCATACTTCCCTAGCTCCAAAAATTATGAAAGAAAATTACCACTGTAGTAAATTTATCATAGCTTATTATGCAAAAGGTTTCAACATTCTATCACATTCTAACTTTTCTAGGGAATTTTTGCAACAACGGTAAACTTTCTGTTTTCAAACAGCAACATGAAGACTTATAAAATAGGCATAGTAAAGGCTATCAATGCCACTTTTATTGAAATAAAAGATGCAAAACATTGTTCTAGATAACAGCAAGCAAATCCTGACAAAATAAATTGACGCTCCAAGCAAAACACATATTATGTGGTGAATAAAAATATAGCTCCAAGTAAAGTTACCGATGAACGAAGACGAAAGAGGGGATGCCTACCGGGGCATCCCCAAGCTTAGGCTCTTGGTCGTCCTTGAATATTGCCTTGGGGTGCCTTGGGAATACCCAAGCTTAGGCTCTTGCCACTCCTTATTCCATAGTCCATCAAGTCTTTACCCAAAACTTAAAAACTTCACAACACAAAACTCAACAGAAAACTCGTAAGCTCCGTTAGTATAAGAAAATAAAACCACCACTTAGGTACTGTTGTGAAATCACTCTAAATTCATATTGGTGTAATATCTACTGTATTCCAACTTCTCTATGGTTCATACCCTCCGATACTACTCATAGATTCATCAAAATAAGCAAACAACACACTGAAAACAGAATCTGTCAAAAACAGAACAGTCTGTAATAATCTGTATCAAACATATACTTATGGAACTCCAAAAATTCTAAAATAAATTGGTGGACCTGAGGAATTTATCTATTAATCATATTCAAAAAGAATCAACCTAAAAGCACTCTCCAGTAAAAAATGGAAGCTAATCTCATGAGCGCTAAAGTTTCTGTTTTTTACAGCATGATCATAAAGACTTCACCCAAGTCTTCCCAAAGGTTCTACTTGACACAAACACTAATTAAAACATAAAACCACATCTATCCAGAGGCTAGATAGATTATTTATTGCTAAACAGGAGCAAAAGGCAAGGAACAAAAATAAAATTGGGTTGCCTCCCAACAAGCGCTAACGTTTAACGCCCCTAACTAGGCATGATGATTTCAATGATGCTCATATAAAAGATAAGAATTGAAACATAAAGTGAGCATCATGAAGAATATGACTAGCACATTTAAGTCTAACCCACTTCCTATGCATAGGGATTTTGTGAGCAAACAACTTATGGGAACAATAATCAACTAGCATAGGAAGGCAAAACAAGCATAACTTCAAAATTTTCAACACATAGAGAGGAAACTTGATATTATTGCAATATGTAGAAGCATATGATACTCTCTCATAATAATTTTCAGTAGCATCATGGATGAATTCAACCATATAACCAGCACATAAAGCATTTTTTTCATGATCTACTTGCATAGAAATTTTACTACTCTCCACATAAGCAAATTTATTCTCATCAATAATAGTGGGAGCAAACTCAACAAAATAACTATCATGTGAAGCATAATCCAATTGAAAATTAAAATCATGAGGACAAGTTTCATGGTTATCTTTATTCTTTAGAGCATACGTGTCATCACAATAATCATCATAGATAGGAAGCATGCTTTCATCATAATAAATATTCTCATGAAAACTTGGGGGACTAAACATATCATCTTCATCAAACATAGCATCCCCAAGCTTGTGGCTTTGCATATCATTAGGATATTCAAAGAATTCATACTAACAACATTGCAATCATGCTCATCATTCATATATTTTATGCCAAGCATTCTATGTAATTCTTCTTCTAGTACTTGACCATAATTTTCCTTCCCATCATTTCCACGAAAGACATTAAAAAGATGAAGCATATGAGGCACCCTTAATTCCATTTTTTGTAGTTTTCTTTTATAGACTAAACTAGTGATAAAACAAGAAACTAAAAGATTCGATTGCAAGATCTAAAGATATACCTTCAAGCACTAACCTCCCCGACAACGGTGCCAGAAAAGAGCTTGATGTCTACTACACAACCTTCTTCTTGTAGACGTTGTTGGGCCTCCAAGTGCAGAGGTTTGTAGGACAGTAGCAAATTTCCCTCAAGTGGATGACCTAAGGTTTATCAATCCGTGGAAGGCGTAGGATGAAGATGGTCTCTCTCAAACAACCCGGCAACCAAATAACAAAGAGTCTCTTGTGTCCCCAACACACCCAATACAATGGTAAATTGTATATGTGCACTAGTTCGGCGAAGAGATGGTGATACAAGTGCAATATGGATGGTAGATATAGGTTTTTGTAATCTGAAATATAAAAACAGCAAGGTAACTAATGATAAAAGTGAGCGTAAACGGTATTGCAATGCTAGGAAACAAGGCCTAGGGTTCATACTTTCACTAGTGCAAGTTCTCTCAACAATAATAACATAATTGGATCATATAACTATCCCTCAACATGTAACAAAGAGTCACTCCAAAGTCACTAATAGCGGAGAACAAACGAAGAGATTATGGTAGGGTACGAAACCACCTCAAAGTTATTCTTTCTGATCGATCTATTCAAGAGTCCGTAGTAAAATAACATGAAGCTATTCTTTCCGTTCGATCTATCCTAGAGTTAGTACTAAAATAACAACTTAAGACACAAATCAACCAAAACCCTAATGTCACCTAGATACTCCAATGTCACCTCAAGTATCCGTGGGTATGATTATACGATATGCATCATACAATCTCAGATTCATCTATTCAAACCAACACAAAGTACTTCAAAGAGTGCCCCAAAGTTTCTACCGGAGAGTCAAGACGAAAACGTGTGCCAACCCCTATGCATAAGTTTACAGAACTCGCAAGTTGATCACCAAAACATACATCAAGTGGATCACGTGATATCCCATTATCACCACAGATAAGCACATGCAAGACATACATCAAGTGTTCTCAAATCCTTAAAGACTTAATCCGATAAGATAACTTCAAAGGGATAACTCAATCTATTACAAGAGAGTAGAGGGGGAGAAACATCATAAGATCCAACTATAATAGTAAAGCTCGCGATACATCAAGATCGTACCACCTCAAGAACACGAGAGAGAGAGATCAAACACATAGCTACTGGTACATACCCTCAGCCCCGAGGGTGAACTACTCCCTCCTCGTCATGGAGAGCAGCGAGATGATAAAGATGGCCACCGGTGAGGGATCCCCCCTCCGGCAGGGTGCCGGAACAGGGACCCGATTGGTTTTTGGTGGCTACAGAGGCTTGCGGCGGCGGAACTTCTGATCTATTCTGCTCCCCGATGTTTTTAGGGTATATCGACATATATAGGCGAAAGAAGTCGGTCAGGGCAGCCACAAGGGGCCCACGAGGGTGGGGGGCACGCCCAGGGGGGTAGGGCGCGCCTCCTTGCCTAGTGGCTTCCTCGAAGCTTCCCTAACGTCTACTCCAAGTCTCCTGGATTGCTTCCGTTCAAAAAATAACTCTCCCGAAGGTTTCATTCCGTTTGGACTCCGTTTGATATTCCTTTTCTTCGAAACACTGAAATAGGCAAGAAAACAGCAATTTGGGCTGGGCCTCCGGTTAATAGGTTTTTCCCAAAAATAATATAAAAGTGTTTAGTAAGGCCCATAAACATCCAAAACAGATGATATAATAGCATGAATACTTCATAAATTATAGATACGTTGGAGACGTATCACGCCGCTCCACAAACGATGCCCCCAATAGGGAACACGACACCGCAGCGCCGCCATCGTCCGATCCGGTGATCTTAGGATTTCTCCCGGAGCGACACGAGCAGGTTGACGATAGTTGCTTGACGATGCCTTCATCAAGGTAACGACATAGACGCCGCCATCGCCCGCCATGACCGGAGTCGGCTCGGTTTTCACCGGCGACTATGTCTCCCCAACTCGCCGCCGGTGCTAATAGTGGGATCCAAGATCCGTCACTACCAGCCTGGTCAACCGCCTTCGGTGGAGAAGGCAGCCACCACCACCATGCCCGGGCCAAGAGACCGGGACGTCCTCGTGCCGTGAAGATTACCCGGGGGGTCTCCTCTTGCCGTTGTCGAGACGAGGCGCGGCCGCAGTGGATCTCGATCTAAACCCCTCGGGCCCAGATCAGATCTCATCGCAGCCAAAATCTCATCCGCCAAACGGCCGCCAGAGATCTCCTGGCCACCGCCAACCTGCTGCGCACTGCCGTTGGAGGAGAAGGGAGATGGACGCCGCAGCCCCCACGCGTTGCCGCCGGCCGAGGACTGCGCCGCCGCCGCCTCACCACAAGGGCTTCGCCCCATGGCGTCCTCAGCGACGGCGGCGGTAGTGGGAGGCGATGGAGGGGGAGGGCCGAGGGCGGTGTGGACGGGGACTCCCCGGGGGCGGCGCGGCGCCGCCGCCTTGTGGGAGAGAGGTCGGGAGGAGTTACGAGATCTAATTAAACAGCTAATTCAGAGTGGAGCCTGACATATGGCAAATTACTCTGCAGCATGGCAAATTCTTGACAATTTTTCTCCTAGCATGTCAATTTTTTCTTTACAACATGGCAAATCTTTATACAATAGAATGATAAATCTTTATACAATAGCATGGTAAAATACATCTGTTTTAGCATGGCAATTCTCGAGCATGGCCAGGAGTGGCTTTTTGAGGGAACACTCCTAGATAGCGGCATTCGCTCACATGACCTCCTATAGGGAAAGATAGTTCACTTGGGTGACCTCCCTAGCTAACGTTAGTGCGTTATTGAGGGCACAAGCATGAAACGTTCTTATAAATCAACCCATTAAAATACCCCAGCAAAACATTAATTGTGGCACAACCCAATAGTCAGTGGATGTGGCCAAGTTTTGACTTTATAAACTATGATTAAGTGTGTCTTGTCGAGACAAGTGAAAATCACGCTAAGATTATGCGTTAGTAGTTGAAATGAATTTTGGAGAGTTTGATAAATTCGATCTTTTCTATTGTATTTCGAGACAGCTTTGATACAATTTGAAGTTATTTTAATAAATGTTTACTTGTGGGTTTACCTATCATGCCTCACCCTTACATAAACACGCACCCGACGGCTAACCCTAAGCCGAACTAATCCCCGTTACCACTAAGTTGTGTGCCCTCGCGCACAGTGTTAATCTTGTCGATTGTGAACTCCTTTCTTCCATCAACTTTTTTGTGGTGGTGTCAGTGTCGTCCGATTAGTACTAGCTAGGGGTTGCAAAAGAGCGAGCGCCTGTTGCCATACGCATGAAGAAGGGCAAGTTTAGAGAAGAACACGGAAGATATGAAGCCCGATCTGCAACCACAACCCGATAACATCGCTTGATCTCAACGCGCCAAGGGTAAGATTTCGTTAGATGTATGCATGGAATTTCTTTTCGTGGGTGAGCGCTAGCGCTATTGTTGGACTAGAGTTTTCAGTTAGAGCATAATTCTATTAATTATGTTTATAGCAATTTCAAGGCATAGCTAAATTATTCTTACAACATGAAAGTCTTAGATAATTTCATGTAGATGTCAATAGTGGTGTCCGTTACTAAGTTTGACTAATCGAAGCTACAGAAATGATATTAACAGTAGAAAGTGAAAAGGTAAGAAGCGGAGACCCCAAGTGTTGGGGACTTCTCTTGTGAAGTTTTGCTGCAACTGATGTAAGAGAGGGTCAGCAGAGGAAAAAAGAATAGCTCTCCTCATATCTCTTTACTTAACTGGGACATACTCCGTCTATCGTTTTGAGTGGATTCCTCCCACGCGTTGGCACAAGTTAGTTACGTTCTTATATTATGGGACGGAGGGAGTACTTCACATATACTCCCTCCGTTCCTAAATGTAAGTCTTTGTAGAGATTCCACTAAATGGACTACATACGGAGCAAAATGAATGAATCTAAACTTAAAATGCATCTATATACATCCGTATGTGGTTTATAATGGAATCTCTACAAAGACTTACATTTAGGAACGGAGGGAGTATAATAAAGTATTACTGCGCGACGGGGTTAGATAACTAAAGTATGACTAAGTTATAAATCCCTGGCCTTCCTACACGAGCTTGTTTTGTTTTTTGTTCCTTTATTTTCTCGAGGTTTAATAAATTTTGCAGCAAGAATGCAAATGAAGCAGGGGACATATGCGCTCAGAGACAATCCGATGTATTTCTTGATAATCATCCCAGAATAAACTTTTTGTTTTTGTTTCGTTTTAGTATTTTTTTTAGCTTGTTTTGTTTTTAGCAACATCCCAGAATAAACGGACTTGGCATATGGCACGATGGAAACAACAAAGCCGAAGGTCCAAACCATAGCCAGTAGGCCAGGCCTATAGACCCAACGAGATCCACCACGATAAACACGCGCACCATTCGTTCCCACTGAGCTCGATTCCGACGCGGTCGCACCTCACCTGGCTGGAACCCGCATCGAGGTCCACACCGCCCGCCATGAGAGAGGAGGTCAGGAGCTCGTCGGCCGCGCCCGCGGACCCGCCGCTGCGCTCAGACTCGCCGCCCGCCACCCCGGTCGCCAG
>NC_057799.1:307249084-307282408 GCF_018294505.1 Triticum aestivum
GCACGATTGGATGCTAGCTTTCTGCCCTGTGGCTCTGCTTTGCCAGGCTCCGAATCGGAGGTTGCGCCGCCTTGGGATGCCGGCGGGGTGCTCCGTGCTAAGAAATTCTGCTCTTTTAGAGGGGGGCTGTAGCCCTAGGAAATTTCGAGCTAGGTGGGTACATAGGTCCAAGTAGGGCGTGTACTAAACCCTAGCGAGCTTAACTTCTCGCTGAAGCCAGCGAATTCGTCAGAGCTTGATTTCTGGTGGCATGGGCTTTCTGTGGTGGGGCTGCCTTGCGCTGGCTACGGAGGGTATCAGCTTGCAGATTGATGTTGATTTGTGCACTCATGGTATAAATTGGATTTTGCACAGCTTCACCGAGTGTACTGGCTAGACGCCAACAGTTGATCTCCATATTCTGGGTCTGGTTTCAGTGTTCTGTTGTCAACTTCCAAAGCATTTACTGTCTGTTATTCTGATTGCATTGTAAATTGCAAAGTCTCAAATATGGAAATGAACCAATTTTGGTTTTCCCTAATTTATTACTGCTGATTTGCTATTTAATAACATGATGAGCATTGTTGCACATGTCAGTTCTCCATAGTATGTGATTTGCCCCTTAACAAGAAAAGGTACAGGTTACACCATAAAAAATCATCAAGTTATGGTGAATTCATCAAGTGTTGATTTATCTTCCTGAACAAATAGGGGTGAAGCCTATTGTAAATTTGTTATGTCTAGTTCTTTAAGTGTACTCTGTGATACACATATATTGTAGATTGCTTGCTTGCACTAAAGCTCTTCCTTTTGCTTCTCAGTTCTGCCGGTGCTTCATCTCCTCCCGCGCAAACAAATGTAGCTACCATAGATTGGTTAGGCAGCGAGCAGTTATCTAAAGTTGGGTCATCGTCCCATGTTGCTTCACATGCTGCCCAGCCTTCTCTTAGTACTAATGCTGTTGGAGCTGCTATGGATTTTTCGCAACCATCATGTAGACCATGGGAACGAGGAGATTTACTTCATCGACTGGCCACATTTAAGCCTTCAACATGGGCTTCTAAACCAAAGGTTGCTTCTTCTCTCTTAAACTGTGTAACTTTAAATTTGTGATCGAGTGTACTGTTGATTACAGTAAGGTGATGATATTACCTTTCAGTTTAGAACAAAAGTTTTGTCAGAGGAATGTTTAGAATAACTGAATAATGATAAAACACTTAAAAGTGGTAATGTTGGTCATTTCAATCTCAGTCTTAAACATTTATTTCGAATTTAATTATCACTTGTGCCCTCGATATTCTTCTGTTTTGCTCTGTGTGTCCACAGCCCACTATGACACTATTTGCACAGACCAAGTTAGGAAACACTTATCGTGACTATGCGAGAGAAAATGAGAAATGTGCATGCATACAAACATGCTACAATCACTTGAACTCTTCCAAATCATTAGAGAATGGAAAATTGCAAAGAGACAAGAACTGCACTCTTGGTTCCCTCAGTGGACTTGTGTTGAAACAGGGACTCCCAATGCCATGTATAGTTACAGCAAAACAGAGAGAGTAGTGATGATTTTCTTGTAAGTCTGCTTTTCTTTTTTTGGTCTTGGTGGTGCTGAATAAGACATTTTTTAACGTACCTTTCAGCATCTGTGCGCTTGCATTATTCGTGCCTATGCGCAGTTAAGATATCTGTAGAAAATTGTCATGTTTTCCCAACTGAAGCTCCAGTCAATCAAATGATGCATATGTTAATCACCTTTTGGAAATTCTAAGTTATAAAAAATTAGAGGGAGAATCATACACACGATAAATGGCATCACAGTTTGTTTAGAAAAGAGCATTAATTTGTTCAATTTTACAGGCTGCTAGTTCACTGGCCTGTGCCCAAAGGGGCTGGGTGAACATTGGTGTTGACAAAATTGAATGCGACTCATGTGGCGCACATCTGATATTTACTGCATTGACATCCTGGTCCCCTGCTGAAGGTATGTCCCATGTCAGTTAAATTTTGTCACAGGCCTTCTCAGTTTCGAATTAACTGGTCCTGTTTTAGGTCTGACTTGTGCAAATATATTGCATAATGTTAAACCATGAATGTGTTACCTTTAGTAAATGATAACAGTTCTTGCGTGGATGTATGGCATGATTGTGTTCTTTCAGATAGTCATGCTTGCTAGCTCGATGCAAATTGTGCAACAGGGGATATCTAATCCCTTCCTTTTTTGTGTGTGAATATTTTTCCTATTAGCTGAATTAGAGGAGCTTTGATTTGACTGATACAAGTGTTCACGCTGACCGAAATTTTGTCTCTAGCATCGGTTGTACTGTGCATCTCTTAACCAACAATGTGTATGTAACTCTTGCATTGGAACGTGAGGAAAGTTTGTTTAGTTTAGATTCTCACCACTACAGTAGAAGTTTAAGTTAAACTGGAATACTCCGAATTACCAACAGATATGGCCATGTGGGTTCATTCCTATAATTTCCACAGTTCTACCTGATGTTACTTATGCCATACTTAGTTTAGCTGAACTTCTTAGTTCTTTACAATTTGACACATTTTGGGCTGTGAAACCTAACTTCCCCTTGTTTTGTTGTAGTTGCAAATGCTGGAGAAGCCTTTGCCGAACAGCTTGATGCATCGCACCAGAATGATTGTCCCTGGAGAGGGAATAGCTGCGCTGATAGCTTGGTGCAGCTCCACTTCACACCATCAGCTCTTCTTGGTGGTTTTAAAGATCGCTGTGAGGGGCTGTTGCAGTTTATATCTCTCCCTGTTATTGCCTCGTCTGCAATAGAGAGTATGAAACTCACTAGGAGTCAGCAGATTGAACATGTTTTATCCCAATCAATCTCGATTCTGTGTGGGGAGCTGGGTTACAAAACAGATAATACAACAGGAATTGATGTCCATCATCAAGACGAAACCTGCAGTTACTCTCAAGTATATCTCTTTTCATTTATCCTCTTCATGATGACCCTTTTGTTGCTACTATTGTCGCAGAACTTTTAGCTTTACTTAATCTAGGTCAACACATCTAATGTATCCAGGCGCAGAAGCTTATTAGCCTTTGTGGATGGGAACCTAGATGGCTTCCGAACGTACAAGACTGGGAAGAAAATTCAACCCACTCTGCAAAAAATGCAGCCTCAGCTGAACCAGATAAATGTTCCCGCTTTCCTGAGCATCAGCAAAATTCATACTCTACATCAGTCAAGAAAGATAAGGGGAAAGGCAAACTACGTGTAAAAGATTCTGGATGCAGCATGAGATCACCTTTGCTGGATTGCAGCTTATGTGGAGCTACAGTGAGAATCTGGGACTTCAGATCCGTTCCACGTCCTTCTCATCTTAATCTCGGCAACATTGATGCACCTGATGCAGGGACGAAACCTATGTTGGCACGTGGAATTAGTGCTACGAGTGGGATCAATGGATGGGTTGCTGAAGGAACAGACAGAAACAATGCTGAAGGACGTGATGAGGCATGCACTGTTGAGGGAAAATCATTGTCAAATGCTCAGGTTGACCTAAATCTGACAATGGCAGGAGGATTGCCACCAACCCATTCTGGGATGCTCTCAATGCCTGAAAATTTCAAGAACGGGGGAATGGGAATAGATCTGATGATCGGTCAGCCTACCGGGAGTGAGATTGGTGGCTATGCAGCCTCATTTGAATCTCGTGGCCCCAGTTCGAGGAAGCGTAATCTGGAGGAAGGTGGGAGTACAGCTGATAAGCCAATAAACAGGCTTCAGCCTGCTGACAGTATAGAAGGAACTGTAATTGACCGCGATGGTGATGAAGTTGATGATGCTGTACAAAACTCAGATATTCGGAACAAAAGGCCTCGTGGCTTTAATCTTTTCGATGTCAATCGTCCATCTTCTTCCGGAGCTGGTCCCAGCAGAAATTTAAGTCTTGAGCTGGATATAGATGTCAACAGGTTTGAGCCATCTAAAGAGGGTCCATCTACCCTTCGCAACTCGTCTGCTAGAGACTCCATGAGGGCATCTTCTGTTATTGCAATGAATATTATTCACGGTGCGGAGGAAAATTCAATGGAGAGTGTTGAATACCATCCATGTGATGGTGATGATGTTGAGAAGCCTTCAAGTGCACTCAGGAGTGGTGGAATGAGTGACACATTGGATCTCAATTATAGCAACCAAGCACAGGAAAGCAATTTTGTACAGCCTGCTGCTGACAGTAATGCAAGAGATATAGGAGGGAGTAGTATGAATGGAGGGGAAGAAGTCCTCAATGCAGAAACAGCTCCTACTTTTGCTAGGGATCAACTTAGCATTGGAGTTAGCGGAGGCAGTGTTGGAATGGGTGCTAGTCATGAAGCCGAAATTCATGGAGTTGAGGTTTCTGAACATAAAACTGAGAGTGTTGTCGGAGATGTGGAACCAGTTCCCGAGCTTACTGAAACCATGGGGCATACTGGTGAGTCAGCTCCTGGACCTGGAATGATGGATGAGTTTGTCCCTGAAGATGCTGGTCGAGAAGAGCCTCAGGGTGATAGCCACGATATGGCATCTCGGTTAGTGGGTCGAGTTGACAGTGGTTCAACTAAAGCTGATTCGGTCGAAAGTGGAGAGAAGATGAGCCATGCCAGAGGCCAGGAGAGTAACATACAACATTCCCTTTCTTGCAATGCAAGAGTTTATTCTGGCATTGATTTATCTAAAGATGAAGTGACTCAGACTGGTAAAATGCTGACTAAGGACGAGTATGACCCAGGAAATGATCTTGGTACTTCAGCATCTAACTATTCTCTCTGCTTACATGTTACATATGCCTGATTTTGTTGAACCATATTAAATCAAATCTTATATAAGGTGCTTCTGAGCTGAAAAGTATACATCATTGGGATAAATTTTTTATCAGACTAAAATATTTGTCATCAAGAATTCAAGATGTTGATGACTTGATAGTTGAGCCAGTAGCAGTTTGTCATCCCATACTTGGTCAATGACTGCCAAGCTGTGGTCCTGTATAGGACCTATACTCGGATGCTGATTAATTTTTGGATGCTGAATTTTGTGTTTTGTGTCATTCAGATAATTTTATCTTAATGTGAATATGTTATTTACGTTTTGTCATTTGTTTCTCAGGAGCAACGAATGGAGAGAATGATTATGAAACGGGTCTTCCAGAATTTGATCCAATTAAGCATCACAACAACTATTGTCCATGGGTAAATGGATATGTTGCCATTGCTTGCACTATCAATACTGGTTCCAGCACAAATAGTGCAGCATTTTGTGGCTGGCAGCTTACAGTAGATGCACTTGAGACTGTCCAGTCTCTTGGCCAGAACCAATATCAAGCCATGAGGTCTGATTCTGCGGCGTCACTGTATAAGGTGAGAATTTAGTCAAAACTTATATGTCAGACTTCCATTTCTTAGAGATCCAACCTGGTTGGAGTCGGAAAAAATAGCTAAAAAACAACAAGCTGGTGCACAGTACTGCAGATTTCCTGGTTTAACTTGACATTCTTCACCACATGTTTTGCAGGATGAGCATGCCGCACCTAGCCACAAGCTGCTGAAAAGGCCAAAACACAGCAAGTGCTAACTGAAGCGCCGCTGGTACATGCGTACATTCGCTAAACTTGGATACAGCTCAAAAATAGTTTGACTGATGCAAATCTGAAGAGATCTTGTTTGCTATTTGCAAGACTAGGCTTGGAGCTCGACATAGCAGAAGAGCTCAGAAGGCGCAAGCAGGCGGAAGAAGACGAATAAGTTAAGCATTGTAGATTGTAGATGGACTTGTTGCCAAGCTGTTGGTTCTTCTTTTATTGTGTTTATATATATAATATTGCTATTCTGGAAGATTTGGTGAGTCTAAAATTCTGGATCTACCATCTATAAGACTAAGATTTATGCCAGTGAGCAACATTTGGCTGAGTTAACCGTAATTTAAATTGTTGTCTGTTGTCATTTACTCCACCTTAATTTGGTACTCGCCCTTCCGGGTGAAACACTTCCTATCTGTAGTATGATGATAGGACGCAAATCATCAGACTGCTTCAGCACCCTTGATATCCTATTAGTTGTCGCTGATTTGGTACTGCCAAGTCAGCGACAGCTAATATGGAATGGAGGGAGTATTTTCTGTACTTGGTAGAACGTTTTATACACCATACTAGTACATGATATGAGAAGGGTATGGATTACAAACTGGCGCTTGCCACCGAAGTCTGGGGAAGCCGAGTTCGGCACTTATGTTTCAACTAGCGGCATTTCGGCTATTCTCCCTTTTCATTTTCTGAATGAGACTAAGCACATATGGGCCTTGGGCCCTTGGTTCATGTTTCCAATGCAAGCCGAAACTGCAAACGATTCATTCATTTCACGATAGAAAATATTCCCGAAATCACTCATTTCATGATAGAAAATATTTCCGAAATCACTGGTGTTGTCAAGGGTACCCTTTGCAACAATTATCGTGAAACTCTGCTGCTAAGGTGTATCTCTGACGGATCTCGCGGAATTTGATTAGTGCTGGTCTTTGATGCATCTATTTGAATCTCGTCTTTGCTCATCTTTATTCACGTGTCTATAGGTTGGATCCTTCTTATCTACAATTATCTTCCTTTATGCCATAGCATAACAACTTTTGCTTGGTTCTGGTGAGGGTGGGTCGATGACGGTGACACATCTTTGGCTCGCCCTAGTACTTGTAGTCGTCGTTTGGTGGTTTACAAACCTAAATGCAATTTTTGTTACTTATGATGTTCATTGTACTTTCTTTTTTTCCGGAAAAACTTTCAATCTATTCATCTTCAATCATGGCAGTACAACGGACACCAGAAATAAAAATTACATCCAGATCCGTAGACCACCTAGCGACTACTACAAGCACCGAAGCGAGCCGAAGGCGCGCCGCCGTCATCGCCGGAGCCGGGCACAACTTGTAGTAGACAGTCGGGAAGTCGTCGTGCTAAGGCCCTATAGGACCAGCACCCCAGAACAGCAACCGCCGCCGATGAAAAATAACGTAGATTGGAAGGATTCAAACCGAAAACACACGAACGTGGACGAACAACGACGAAATCCGAGCAAATCCACCAAAGATAGATCTGCCGGAGACACACCTCCAAACGCCCACCAACGATGCTAGACGCACCGCCGGAACGGGGACTAGGCGGGGAGACCTTTATTTCATCTTCAGAGAGCCGCCGCCATCCCGCCTTCCTGAATAGGACACAAATCCTAACAAAATTGAAAAATAGACTAAAAACGGAGCCCTCCCGCCGGCCCTTGTCAGGATCCACCGCGCCTCCATGGCCCTAGTGCCATCGGAGACGAGGCGGACCCGCGTCGGCGCCGACGAGAGACACGAACCCTAACTTTTTTTCTTCGAGGAGGAGGAAAAGGCAAAGCATACTTCATTGTACTTTCGTTTTATTTAGTGCACGATGTGCTTTGTGCTCGCACGTGGTGTACTCTGTGATCTCTACTATCGTGCACTTGTGCGCCTTGCATAGCGCGCCCCGTGCTTCCCTTTTTAGTCTAGTAGCACAATACATGTTGCAGCTCAAAAAGACCGGAAAAATCAGAAAAGCCAAAACCAGAGTAAACTGGAAAACCGAAAACATGAAAAGATCAGGAGAAAAAAAAAGTCAAAACCCAAAGAAAACCAGAAAACAGGTTCCCCATGCAGAGCATGCGACACGTGCGGGTACGGCATCCCTCTCCCGCCGGTCCTGTGTGTGCTTTTTTCTTCATGATAATACATGTCTCATTCATATCATAAATAACAAAGTACAAGTCACATAAAAATTAACATGACAAAACTAAAAAGATAGCAGAACATCTTTGAGCTTGACATCAACGCCCGTCACCTGTCTCCGGCACCACCACAACAGCCACCGAAAAAAATGATGGATCACCTCCTCACCCGAGCTCGACGCGGCTCCACCACTGATATGCAGCTTTGTGGACCTCCAAGGTGGCTCACCAAAAGTGAAGCCATTGCCGATGAACGAATTAGACCGGGGCAACACCCCGAACACGTCATCGAACTCAAGATCTGGCACCCCACCACGACTATGACGCTGAAGGAGGAAACCATACCTGCCATCCATGAACCACGAAGCCAGCACACATTCCGTCTTCCAGATGTCGTTGATGCGGACCACAATCTGCATCCACTCCTGGACTACCTCCCAAGCTCCGCGCCGATGCTGGAGCAAACGCCGTCGCAATGACGGAGCCCGAGGACACAGGTCCACCACGAGGATGCTGCCGCCGCCACGCCATTCTTGTTTGAACAGACTGGTTTCCAAATCCATCCCCAACCATAGGACCGATGACCTCATCAGGGAAGGATCCAAAGAATCTTAATTCAGCGCCGTCATCATCGCCGCCGAAGCCAAGACAATGAACAACCTAAAAACCTAGACTACCAAGGGAGTAAAAATAATCCACGCACATGGATCCGGCGACCCCCCTCACCACCGATGACCGAGGTCGCCGGCGGAGGGGAGCCTCCGGAGGACGGCGCTGAAAGATGGCCCCTCCTGGCGGCGGCTAGGGTTCCAGCCGCCAGGGACGAGAGAAAAACGATCTAATCTCCCCCGTGCGTGCTTCTCGCGCGCTTGAGAATGCGAGGACATGTTTATTTTGGAATGGAGTAATTTATATGAATACGAATGATTATACTCACGATCGAGTACATGTTCGAGAGCATTTGTTGTTAGCTCAAATGTTGCTTTCATTGTGCCCTCTACGGTGGGCTACACGAACATGTCCGACAACGCCATTTTGAAAATGACGTGCTATCACCAACTGGTTGGCCGTTGGCGGTAGCAGGAGGGAAAAAACAAATTTTATCCAGCGAAGCGAAGCACACAATCTGGAGACACCGAGCTTTCCAGATAGCTATCTGCATAATAGGCAAGTGCAGATCTTATTCTGTGGGGATGCAACTTTCTTTCGCCTTACTTTATGTTTTGAACCAACTACTTGTGCCCCAACTTGCATGAAAAAGGAAAGATGGTTAGTGTATAAGTATGACTTTGCTTTGTTCTCAAGGGAGGAATGACAAATCCTCCCTGGCATCGTCCACATGGTTCGATTTGGAAAGAAATGAATCACATGTTGTCTCGGTGCACTAGCCATACTCCCTCCTAGTATTTTGGAGATAAAGGTATGAATACTTTTAGGACATACCTGTAAAGTTGTTAGTATCCTTTTGGTGGGAACTAAAAATAGCCTATTCTTTTTTTTTTAGAAAAGGAGGATGACCCTGGCCTCTGCATCTGGGCGATGCATATAGCTACTTTATTAATTATTCTCACAAGACCTTACAAAGTCATACAACAGTAAGACTAAAGTCATCGTCTAAGCAACAACTGTCGCTACACCTATCCAATTGATGAAGGGACGCTGATAGACTGGGCCTAATACCAAACAGACATCGCAGCCAGACCTAACATCTAAGACCTGAGGTCCCAACCAGGACGCCTGCTGGGTATGGGCACCCATCAATGCGTGCTCCTCAACCAGGACGCCTGTCGGGTATTAGGCCGCCGCAGCCACTTGCCACCAATCCATCTTCAGAGATGTACTGCTGCATCTACCTTGCACGGTCTAACTACCGTCGACGCCACCACGACGCCAGACAGCTTCCTCCTCCTGCGCGAGTCCATCTCCGCGCATCGGACGCCGAGTCTCCACCGCCATGCCGCCGAGACCCACCGTCGATGATACTGTTGATTCCACACCGCTCCACCTACATGCCATCTCGCGTCGACTTCGAACTACCAGCAACTCCACCACCCTAAGCAGTCCTCGGCCGACGCTTTCAGGAAGGAACACAACACCAAACTGCCATCGTCGCCCAAACAGAGGAACAGAGGCTTTTGCCTGCGCTCATGGCAGAGGTGGGGGGTGTATGATCCACACCGAAGCCTCCAGGAAGGGAATCGGCGCCGAGGGTGTCGACTTTGGTGCGGCCGCCACGCCGGCCTGGAGTTTTCCCCGGATCCATGCCCACCCGCCAGATCCATCCAGGCAGTATTGGCGTCGACCGTAGTCGCTACCGTAGCCAGCACGGACCGAAGTAGATCGAGTCGGAGACGACGCCTCCCATGGAACTCCAGTCGGCCATCGAGGAGCCGCCGTAGCGTCGCCGCCTCCACGCCGCCCACGCAGCCGTGGAAGGCCCCCCATCTGCACCCACGGGTGCCGCCCGCCAGGCAGGCCGCACCGCCCACCATCGATCGAGGCCGCCGCCCCGAGATCCCCACGCCGCCCGAGGCACCGGCGATCAGATCTGAAACAGATCGACCACGGCCACCATAGGAGCGGCCCGAACGCCCCCCCACACGACCACCGGGGGAAGCAGCTCCTGCCGTCGCCCTCTGAGTCCTCGCCGGCGCGCCCTGTCGCCAATGCGCCGCCAACCGCGGCCGAACGCCACCCGCGCCAGATCCGGCCGCTCCGGGGAGAAGAGATCCCGCCGCTGTCGACGCCAACCGGGCTTTGCCCGGCGGCGGCGGGCGGGAGAGGTGGGAGAGGGAGCGAGGGCTTGGCGGTGCTAGAGTTCCCCCTGGTCACCGCATGGGGCGACCCAGGGGAGAGGGGAGAGTATGACTCCTGTCTAAATTAGCCGATTCTTAACAAAAGAACTTAGCTAATCATTTTATTTTTAAGAGTACGAGCGCATGCACTGGACCGAATGCGAGGACATGGATTTTCGGTACGAACGACTCATTATCACACGCAGAGTTTGTTAGAATTAATGGGCTTGGCCCATGTATATTTTCAAAAATTCCTAAATAAATCTCAAAGGCCCGTGAATAAATGCAAGAGAGATGCAATCTTAAGTCCTACCTCAAGAATGAAGATGGGGTGATCAACTTAAATGGTGGAGTCTCGCTCCACTAAGTGATGTGTTGAGCAGAGAAGAGAACACCACATGCGCACACTTGACTCATCTCATCGGTCACTGGAGTGCAACATGTACGTGAATGGTTTGCGGTTGTATGGGCTATTCTATATACTCCCTCCGTTTCATAACATAATGCATATAGATTTTTTAAGGACGAATTAGGTTTTTGGAAAATGCTACGCGCTACTTCTCATATCTGTCATCATGAGTCGTCTTCCGTCCGAGTCGGGTAACATCATGCACTCGTTTCCATCGACATCTACCACTTCATCTGTGACCGATCTGTACGTGTGTCGTGATCTGATCCAATCTTTTATTATGGTTATTGTTGCATGTGCAATGTTGTTGTTCATGATGATATGTTCATGTAGTATGCTAGAGTTATGTTTTTTTAGAAAAGGAGGACGACCCCGGGCCTCTGCATCTGGCCGATGCATGCAGCCATTTTATTAAGGGATATTTAAATTAGTGCCCCTGGTTCCTTAGTTGTGCTCATTTTTCCCCACGCTCCAAACGTTTGCTCACTTTTCCCCTCTTCCTTAGCTGAAACTCTCACAAATGCTCATAGCGGGCGTTTGCCGTCTTGACCGTCCATTGACCGTTAATTGCTGACGAGTGGGGCCGAGTCTTCGTCTGACTGTTGCTTGCTGACGGGTGGGACCGCAAGGAGACACGTATTGGGCAGCTTGTCTGAATCTGAAACAGATCTAGACAGGCCGCACTGCACTGCGCCCCGCCCCCTCCGCCGGCGTCGTGCCACGTCCACCGCAGTTGTTTCCTCCACCCTATGCCCCTATTCAGTTCGTCGGCGACGCCGCGTCTCCGCCAGATATAGCCCACCTCCCCATCTGGGATTACATAGCGATGTTGAGTGAGGACGGCCGGAATGCAGTCGGCCGTGGAGAGGATTGGATCGAATCCGCGGCAGATAATTCATGGATTGAACCTGGGTAAGCATTGTTTCCTCTCGAATTGACGTTCTAAGTCGTATTGTAGGCCGTATTTGACTTCTGTTTGCTTGAATCGTTTGAATTTGTGCTCGATTTTACCCGGCTAACTGAAGCCTTTGTTTCCTTCAACAAAATAGGATTGATCCCGCGCTGGCTTTCCGGCTGGCGATTAGAATGGAAACTAGTGTGCTGCGTGGTACTAAACCGCATTTGATTTCATCATTTTTCTATCCCAAAGTGGTAGAAACCAGCATATCTTTCAAAGATTTGCGAGCTGAGCTCCGAAACACCTATCCCTGGAGTGATGCCGATGCTGTTGAACTGAATTACTTCAGCAGTGACGAGCAAAGATTTCTCCCACTAACTTGCGACGATCATATGCCGTTGCTTTTTGCTGGGATTGCTGGCTGCCGATTCGGTAAACTCCAAATCGATGTGCTTCAGCCACGCGCAGAACGGGCGAAGGGGAAGGGAGTTCAGACATCATTTGTCTGTGCTAATAGCCAGCACCCCGGCACTCCTTGTAGGTCGACACCAAGTAAAGCAAGTGGTTCATGGAGCCACAACATGCCTGCTGCCAATTCTGGTTCCGATTCAGCCGCTGCTTCTCGTGTACCTTCTGCAGTTGGTGTAGAAGAAGATGCAGAACCTGACGAGGCAGTGCCTACAAATGATGATGAAGACGAGATGATGTTTTCTGAACTGGTCGATGTAGCCAGTCAGCAAGCAGTGGGTGACGAATATATGGAGGAGCCCATCAGCCAAGCTAGGTTTGATGACACTGATGATGAAGAGAAAGTGGAGAACATGGACAGCTTAATCGAGGATGAATACGATGGTGATGACATGCCAACAATTGAGTGGAACAGGGAAAAACCTGAGCTTAGTGTAGGTACCATTTTCCAATCAATGGTGGACTGTCGGAATGCAGTGACAACATGGTGCATTATATCTGAAAACACCTATAAGATTAAAAGGAGTGAGCCAGCAAGGTTCGCAGTATTTTGTCCATATCCTAGGTGTAGGTGGAAGTTGCATGCATCTCGTATGAGAAAGGGCAAATATATTCAGGTAATCCAAGTTCAGTTAGTAATTTAGTTTCAGATCGTTGAGTAAGGTTTCTTAACTGTTTTTTACCCTTTTATTTTGTTTCAAATAAAGAAAAACCCACACAAGCACACATGTCCACCTGGAGGGGGAGGGGGGAAGGCCAAAACCAAGCTAGCAAAAACTAGGTGGGTGGCAGATGCTATATTGGATTGGCTGAGAGAAGAACCTGGACTTGGTCCAACATCACTCCATGGGAAGCTTTTTGAGAAGTACAAGATAGAAATTCCTTACATGAGAATTTTCAATGCTAGGGAAAAGGCTCTTGACAGAATTAATGGTCAATGGAATGACAGTTTTCAGCTGCTTTACACTTTCAAAGCTGAAGTGGAGATGGCAAGTCCAGGGAGTGTTGTAGAGATTGACAAGCATACAGTTCCATTCAAAATAAAAGGAAAGTCATTTCAGAAGGAGTGCTTCAGAAGGGCTTTTGTTTGTTTCAAGGCTTGCTGGCAGGGGTTTCTAGATGGTTGCAGGCCCTATTTGGCTGTAGATGCTACACATTTGACTGGAAGATGGAGAGGACAGCTAGTAGCAGCTTCTGCAGTTGATGGACACAACTGGCTATTCCCAGTTGCATTTGGTGTGGTGGAGGCAGAGTCTGAGGAAAGTTGGGTCTGGTTTCTGCAGCAGTTGCGCAACATTATAGGCACACCCCCCAGGTTTAGCTATACACACAGATGCTTGCAAGGGTTTAGAGAGTGTAGTGGAAATTGTATTCCCTGGAGTGGAGCATAGGGAATGTATGCGACACCTAGCGCATAATTTCAAAAAGAAGTTCAAAGGTAAAGTTTATGATGAGAACTTATGGCCAGCATCATACACATGCAGCAAAAGGAAGCATGAACACCATTTGAGAGTGTTGTATGCTCAAAATCCTCTTGTGAAGGAGTACATGGATGCACATCATGGTAAGGTGTGGTCAAGAAGCAAATTCAACGAAATCTGCAAAGTAGATTATGTGACCAGTAACCTTGCAGAATGCTTCAATTCAAAGTTCAAGTTAGTGAAAGGGCTCTTGTTGTGGCAAGCATTTGACAAGATGAGGCAAATGATCATGATAAAGATGGATCTTCGCAAAAGAATTGCAGAAACACAATATGTTGGTCATCAAATGCTCCCATCACTGATTAAGGCATTGCACTTGAAGGTAAGAGGACTGAAGATGAAATGTATTTGATCTGGTACATATGAGGGAGAGGTTACCTATACTGACACTAAAAATAGGGTATGGAGGTATCCTGTGAACCTAAGTACTAGAGAATGTACTTGTAGGCAATGGCTTATCCGTGGGAAGCCATGCATACATGCCCTACATCTGATGACCGTTATCGGGGGTGCAGATGGTGAAGTTGATCAATATTGCTCTGAGTATTTCTCTGTTGCCAAATTTATGGCTGCTTATGCTGACAATGTGCCTGCACTATTGGGGAAAGATCAATGGAACATAGTAGATCCAGGGTTCAAACTCCACGCTCCTGTCATTACTAGACCACCAGGAAGACCAAGGAACCAGAGGATTAGAGCAGGTGAGGAGGGTCGTCTACCAAAGAAGCGTGCTTGCAAAAAATGTGGAGTTCTGGGGCATATTGCTAGGCTTTGTACCAATGCAGTGGATGCATCATTTGGAGAGGAGGAAAGATGGACAGCAGCCAATGCTGAGGAGAATGCAGCAGCAATGGAGACTGAAGATGCAGTGGAGAATGCAGCAGCAAATGAAGCAGTGGAGAATGCAGCAGCAAATGAAGCATCTTGGTATGTGTTTGCACCCTTTGTAGAATGCAGCTACCCTTTTGTTTGCATTTGTTCTCTTTTTTGCCAGTGTCTTATAATTTTATTTACCAGCTCTAGGGAGAAAAGGCCAAGAGATGAAGAAGCAGAAGATTTTGAAACCATGGCCCTTGATGGTTTTGAAGCTATAAGAGAGGAAGAGGAGGGGGTAATTTTTCCAATTGTGCCTTTAAAGATTACTGAACCCATAGATGACCGTCAAATGGTCGTCAAGTGCTCGGCGAGTGGAACTACTCCATCAGCATCTCCACAGGGAAAACCCCAAGTAAAGCCCAAGATCAAAAGGAACAAGAGTCTGAAAGAAAAGAGCATCTCAACTAGGGAAACCAGGAGCAAGACGGTGAAGCCAGCTGCAAACACAAGGAGCAAGTCAAAAATTTGAATTAAGTTGTTGGGAAATGTTTGTGTTGTCAATTTGAGGGCGAGTCGATCGCTTAAAACTTGGTAGATTTGTATTAAGATGTTGGCATCTTAGAACTTGGTAGATTTGAGCTACTGTGAAAACTTATCAGTTGTAATAATGTTGCTTCTACTTTGGTTTCTTATTTGAGTAGAATTCAAATTTCCATCAAAATTTGAATTTAAATCAATATTTAAATTTGGGCCAAAATTTGGATTCAAGCCAAAGTTGAAGTTGAACATTGGAGGTTCATTGCTCTGTGCGGTGTATTTGATCGAGCATTTGAAGTCCAATATTCGTAGGTGAACAGTCCGAATGAGAAATGTGCTAGAAACGAGCTCGAAAGCTAGGGTAAACAGCCCTATTTGAAATCAAGTTTTTTTTGACCTTGCCTAAATGAGGCATATATATTTTTATTAACACTCGTTCCATATATATAGGGTAAAAACGAAGTCTCACTATTTATTGATTAATATTCATATTACTACATTTTTTTTGAAAAAATATGCTTTTAATTCAAAACCGTCAAATAACACGTTTTAGATATGAAAATGAAAAAGTAAGTTCAGATCCTTCTTATTCACTCCAAAATGAAGCTATGGAGATTTTTCTATTTTTTTGAATTATTTTGATTTTTTTCAAACCCTAAACCCTCTCTCCCTATTCTACGAACTCTGAACATGTTCATAGGTGATAGCTCATTTGTGTGAAGCCTTTTTTCATGAAAATGACCTACACCAAGTTTATATTTTTTCTCATAACCTTGTCACATATGACGGCTATGTGCGCAAAAATTACAACATTTTGATTTTTTTTGAATTTTTTAAAAACATTTGAACTTGATTTCGAAAGATCACTTCAAAAAATGTTTTTTCAAAAAAAAAACGCCCCTATACCGAGTTTATATTTTTTATGGTAGCTAGGTCTCATAAACGGACGAACTACGTTTGTTTTATATTTTTGCGATTTTTTCTAATTTAGTTATGGCCATTTGAAATCTGGTCAAACCCTAATAACCCCATTGACTCGCTCATAACCCCGCAGAAATGCTCCAAACCCTAGCGTCGAACGTCCGCCGTCGGATCCTACCAAGCGCCAAACACCACCCGTCAGATGTGGGGCAGGCATGCGCGATCCGCGTGATGCATCCTGGTTGGCTACTGCACTGTCCTTCTCGGGTTTTTATGATCTGCCCCACTTTACATATGAAATTGTATTTTTCGCACATAACCACCACATGTCAGTGTTAAGAGTTGGTTCAAATATTCAAACTACAAAATACAATGTGGCAAATCGTCAATATAGCTTCCCCTTCTCCTCTTCTCCATCTGACAGACAAACGCATCGAGCAGATCGGGCAATTCCTCTGTTTCTTTCCCCATCTTCTCGTTCTTCTTCCTCTCGAGCAATTCCTCTGTTTCTTTCCCCATCTTCTCGTTCTTCTTCCTCTCGAGCAATTCCTCTGTTTCTTTCCCCATCTTCTCGTTCTTCTTCCTCTCGAGCAATTCCTCTGTTTCTTCCTCTCGGGCGATATGTCGACCTCCTCGTCAGCCCCCCGTTCCACGTGGCCGGTGTATGGTCCAGTGCCGATGACTCGATGCACTGACTGCCCACGGACTACGCCACTGAAGCGGTTGACTTCGAAGGAGGAGGAGAATGGGAACTTTGGGCGCGAGTTCATCAAATGCGAGAGCAAGCCGGAGGGGCAGGTTAGATCTGAGTTTTCCTCGCATCCTTTATCTCTAATTTCTCAAAAAGTCTATCAGATTTGGATTTAGGTTACATGATTTCGTTTTCAGATCGTGAAGAAATGCCACCATTTCGAGTGGATGGATGATTACATCCAGAGGCTTCAAGGGTTGGGCTTGCTGGATTCGAGGGGGAATGCAATCCGCGAGTTCAATCTGACCCATGACAGTGCCGCTCCGGCAGCAGCAGCGCGTCCGGAATACCCGACGGTGGTAGATGTCGAACAGATCCGAAGGCAAGATATTCGTTGCTAACAATGGATCCTTTCTAGAGAAGGAGTTTCTCTCGAAAGAAGTGAATGGGAGGAAAGTAGAACTTGATGAGGTAATTGTACTTGCTCCCTTATTGGAAATAAGTTCATCACAGAAATCAGTTCCAGTGATTCCTACACCAATTAGTGAGGAAGCTAATGATGATGATCATGAAGCTTCTGATCAAAGACTACCAAACCTCGTAGGTCAACCAGAGTAAGATCCGCACTAGAGTGGTACGACAATCCTGTTCTGGAAGTCATGTTACTTGACCATGACGAACCTACAAACTATGAGGAAGCGATGATGAGCCCAGATTCCGCGAAATGGCTTGAGGCCATGAAATCTGAGATGGGATCCATGTATTAGAACAAAGTGTGGACTTTGGTTGACTTGTCCGATGATTGGCAAGCCATAGAGTTTAAATGGATCTTCAAGAAGAAGACTAATGCTGACGGTAATGTTACTGTCGACAAAGCTCGACTTGTTGCGAAATGTTTTCGACAAGTTCAAGGAGCTGACTACGATGAGACCTTCTCACCCGTAGCGATGCTTAAGTCCGTCCGAATCATGTTAGCAATTGCCGCATTTTATGATTATGAAATTTGGCAAATGGATGTCAAAACTGCATTCCTTAATGGATATCTTAAAGAAAAGTTGTTTATGATGCAACCAGAAGGTTTTGTCGATCCAAAAGGTGCTAACAAAGTGTGCAAGCTCCAGCGATCCATTCATGGACTGGTACAAGCATCTCGGAGTTGGAATATATGCTTTGATAGTGTGATCAAAGCATATGATTTTATACAGACTTTTGGAGAAGCCTGTATTTATATGAAAGTGAGAGGGAGCTCTGTAGCATTTCTGATATTATATGTGGATGACATACTGTTGATCGGAAATGATACTGAATTTCTGGATAGCATAAAAGGGTACTTGAATAAGAATTTTTCAATGAAAGACCTCGATGAAGCTGCTTATATATTGGGCATCAAGATCTATAGAGATAGATCAAGACGCTTAATTGTACTTTCACAAAGCACATACCTTGATAAAGTTTTGAAGAAGTGATACGTCTCCAACGTATCTATAATATTTGATTGTTCTATGCTATTATATTATATGTTTTGGATGTTTAATGGGCTTTATTATGCTCTTTTATATTACTTTTGGGACTAACCTATTAACCGAAGGCCCAGTGCAAATTTGTTGTTTTTTGCCTATTTCAGTGTTTCGCAGAAATGGAATATCAAACGGAATCCAAATGGAACGAAACCTTCGTGAGGATCTTTTTGGAACAAACTCAATCCAGGAGACTTGGAGTGGAAGTTAAGGAAGCAACGAGGCAGCCACGAGGCAGGAGGGCGCGCCCCCACCCTCGTGTGCCCCTCGTAGCTCCACCAACCTACTTCTTTCGCCCATATATACTCTTATACCCTGAAAACATCCAAAGGAGCCACGAAACCGCTGCAACCTTCTGTACCCGCGAGATCCCATCTTGGGGCCTTTTCCGGCGATCTGTCGGAGGGGGATTCGATCACAGAGGGCTTCTACATCAACACCCTAGCCTCTCCGATGATGTGTGAGTAGTTTACCACAGACCTTCGGGTCCATAGTTATTAGCTAGATGGCTTCTTCTCTCTCTTTGGACCTCAATACAAAGTTCTCCTCGATCTTCTGGAAGATCTATTCGATATAATACTCTTTTGCGATGTGTTTGTCGAGATCCGATGAATTGTGGGTTTATGACCTTGATTATCTATGAATATTATTTGGTTCTTCTCTGAATTCTTATATGCATGATTTGATATCTTTGCAAGTCTCTTCGAATTATCGGTTTAGTTTGGCCTACTAGATTGATCTTTCTTGCAATAGGAGAAGTTCTTAGCTTTGGGTTCAATCTTGCGGTGCTCGATCCCAGTGACAGAAAGGGAAATGACACGTATTGTATTATTGCCATCGAGGATAAAAAGATGGGGTTTGTATCATATTGCTTGAGTTTATCCCTCTACATCATGTCATCTTGCCTAATGCGTTACTCCGTTCTTATGAACTTAATACTCAAGATGCATGCTGGATAGCGGTGGATGCGTGGAGTAATAGTAGATGCAGAATCGTTTCGGTCTACTTGACACGGACGTGATGCCTATACTCATGATCATTGCCTTAGATATCTTCATAACTATGCACTTTTCTATCAATTGCTCGGCAGTAATTTGTTCACCCACCGTAATATATGCTATCTTGAGAGAAGCCACTAGTGAAACCTATGGCCCTCGGGTCTACTTTACATCATATAAGTTTCTGATCTACAATTTTAGTTTACTATTTATTTTGCAATCTTTACTTTCCAATCTATACCACAAAAATACCAAAAATATTTATCTTATTATCTTTATCAGATCTCACTTTTGCAAGTGGCCGTGAAGGGATTGACAACCCCTTTATTGCGTTGGTTGCAAGGTTCTTGATTGTTTGTGCAGGTACTAGGCGATTTGCGTGTGGTCTCCTACTAGATTGATACCTTGGTTCTCAAAAACTGAGGGAAATACTTACGCTACTTTGCTGCATCACCCTTTCCTCTTCAAAGGAAAACTCCAACGCATGCTCAAGAGGTAGCAAGAAAGATTTCTGGCACCGTTGCCGGGGAGATCTACGCTCAAGTCAAGACATACCAAGTACCTATCACAAACTTTTATCCCTCGCATTATATTATTTGCCATTTGCCTCTCTTTTTCCTCTCCCCCACTTCACCCTTGCTGTTTTATTCGCCCTTTTTCATTCGACTCTTTTTGCTTGCCTATTGTGTTTTTAGGTGTTAGTGTGCCCGTTTTGCTTTAATGGCTCCTCCAAAAAGCGTTGATCCTCACCTTAGGAGGTTGGAAGAAATTGAAAACAATGTTAGAAGCTTTATGTCTTTGCAATTTGAGCATAATAATTTCTTCAGAAACGAGCTTAAAGAATAGAAAAGTTTTATGGAGTACATGAATAAAGAGCTCGATGATATGTCTAAGGAATTTTATCATTTGAAATCTTAGTTTGCTCATCTTGAAAACTTAATAGCCCAAATTTCGGATAAGCAAGCCACCTTAGTTAACAAGATGGCCGCTAAATTGGAAGATTTAGATAATAGCAATAATGAAGATCTAAAAGTGATTGATGTGTCTCCTATTAAATCTTTGTTTTCCAATATGAATCTTGATAAAGATGGGACTGGAGATGAGTCAACTTTAGTTAAAAGGCGTCCCAATGATTCGGAGTTTTTAGATCTTGATGCAAAAATTGGTAAAAGTGGGATTGAAGAGGTCAAAACTTTACATAGCAATGAACCCACTATTTTGGATTTCTAGGAATTTTATTATGATAATTGTTCTTTGATAGATTGTATTTCCTTGTTGCAATCCGTGTTAAATTCTCCACATGCTTATAATCAAAATAAAGCTTTTACCAAACATATCGTTGATGCTTTAATGCAATCCTATGAAGAAAAGCTTGAATTAGAAGTTTATATCCCTAGAAAACTTTATGTTGAGTGGGAACCTACTATTAAAATTAAGATTAAAAATCATGAATGCTATGCTTTATGTGATTTGGGTGCTAGTGTTTCCACGATTCCAAAAACTTTGTGTGATGTGCTAGGTTTCCGTGAATTTGATGATTGTTCTTTAAATTTGCATCTCATGGATTCCACCATTAAGAAACCTATGGGAAGGATTAATGATGTTCTTATTGTTGCAAATAGGAATTATGTGCCTGTAGATTTCATTGTTCTTGATATAGATTGCAATCCTACATGTCCTATTATTCTTGGTAGACCTTTCCTTAGAACGATTGGTGCAATTATTGATATGAAAGAAGGAAATATTAGATTCCAATTTCCATTAAGGAAAAGCATGGAACACTTTCCTAGGAAGAAAATTAAATTACCTTATGAATCTATTATGAGAGCCACTTATGGATTGCATACCAAAGATGACAATACCTAGACCTATTCTTGTTTTTATGCCTAGCTAGGGGCGTTAAACGATAGCGCTTGTTGGGAGGCTACCCAATTTCATTTTTGTTCCTTGCTTTTTGTTCCTGTTTAGTAATAAATAATTCATCTAGCTTCTGTTTAGATGTGGTTTTATGTTTTAATTAGTGTTTGTGCCAAGTAGAACCAATAGGATCTTCTTGGGTGATAGTTGTTTGATCTTGCTGAAAAAGACAGAAGCTTTGCGCTCACGAATATAATTGTTAAAATTCACCAGAATGTGATAAAATACCAATTCTTTTTGAAGTAGATCAATATACAAATTATCCAGGTTTTACTAGTCTTTCAGAATTTGTGGAGTTCCATAAGTATTCGAACAATTCAGATTGCTGCAGACTGTTCTGTTTTTGACAGATTCTGTTTTTCGTGTGTTGTTTGCTTATTTTGATGAATCTATGGTTAGTATCGGGGGGTATGAACCATAGAGAAGTTGGAATACAGTAGGCTTAACACCAATATAAATAAAGAATCCTTATGGTGATGATTTGTTGTCTTACACTAACGGAGCTCATGAGATTTTCTGTTTAAGTTTTGTGTTGTGAAGTTTCAAGTTTTTGGGTAAAGATCTGATGGATTATGGGATAAGGAGTGGCAAGAGCCTAAGCTTGGGGATGCCCAAGGCACCCCAAGGTAAAATTCAAGGACAACCAAAAGCCTAAGCTTGGGGATGCCCCGGAAGGCATCCCCTCTTTCGTCTTCGTCTATCGGTAAATTTACTCGAGGCTATATTTTTAGTCACCACATGATATGTGTTTTGCTTGGAGCGTCTTGTATGATTTGAGTCTTTGCTTTTTAGTTTACCACAATCATCCTTACTGTACATACCTTTTGGGAGAGACACACATGAATCGGAATTTATTAGAATACTCTATGTGCTTCACTTATATCTTTTGAGCTAGATAAATTTTGCTCTAGTGCTTCACTTATACCTTTTTAGAGCACGGTGGTGATTTTATTTTATAGAAATTATTGATCTCTCGTGCTTCACTTATATTATTTGAGAGTCCTTTAGAACAGCATGGTAATTTGCTTTCGCTATAAAATTAGTCCTAATATGATAGGCATCCAAGATGGGTATAACAAAAACTTCCATATAGAGAGTGCATTAAATACTATGATAAATTTGATACTTGATAGTTGTTTTGAGATATAAAGGTGGTAATGTTAGAGTCATGCTAGTTGGGTAATTGTGGAATTGAGAAATACTTGTGTTGAGGATTGCAAGTCCTGTAGCATGCACGTATGGTAAACGTTGTGTGAAAAATTTGAAGCATGGGGTGTTCTTTGATTGCTTTCCTTATGAGTGGCGGTCGGGGACGAGCGATGGTCTTTTCCTACCAATCTATCCCTCTAGGAGCATGCGCGTAGTGCTTAGTTCTGATGACTTTTAGATTTTTGCAATAAGTATGTGAGTTCTTTATGACTAATGTTGAGTCCATGGATTATACGCACTCTCACCCTTCCATCATTGCTAACCTCTTCGGTATCGTGCATTGCCCTTTCTCACCTTGAGAGTTGGTGCAAACTTCACTGGTGCATCCAAACCCCGTGATATAATACGCTCTATCACACATAAGCCTCCTTATATCTTCCTCAAAACAGCCACCGTACCTACCTATTATGGCATTTCCATAGCCATTCCGAGATATATTGCCATGCAACTTTCCACCGTTCCGTTTATTATGACACGCTCCATCATTGTCATATTGCTTTGCATGATCATGTAGTTGACATCGTATTTGTGGCAAAGCCACCTTCATAATTCTTTCATACATGTCACTCTTGATTCATATAGAGTCATATTTTGTTCATAATCTCGATACACCGCCGGAGGCATTCACATAGAGTCATATTTTGTTCTAAGTATCGAGTTGTAATTCTTGAGTTGTAAATAAATAGAAGTGTGATGATCTTCATTATTAGAGCATTGTCCCATGTGAGGAAAGGATGATGGAGACTATGATTCCCCCACAAGTCGGGATGAGACTCCGGACGAAAATTTAAAAAAAAAGAGGCCAAAGAAGCCCAAAAAAAGGAAGGCCAAAGAAGCCCAAACAAAAAAAATGAGAGAAAAAGAGAGAAGGGACAATGTTACTATCCTTTTCCACACTTGTGCTTCAAAATAGCACCATGATCTTCATGATAGAGAGTTTCTTATTTTGTCACTTTCATAAACTAGTGGGAATTTTTCATTATAGAACTTGGCTTGTATATTCCAATGATGGGCTTCCTCAAAATGCCCTAGGTCTTCGTGAGCAAGCAAGTTGGATGCACACCCACTTAGTTTCTTTTGATGAGCTTTCATATATTTATAGCTCTAGTGCATCCGTTGCATGGCAATCTGATGTAGGGTGGAACCCTATACGGCCGATCTTTCACGAAAGGAGCGGATCCCAACTAAAAACACGAAGAACACGAGGGGAAAATGAGGGAAAACACAAGAGGAACTCTCAAACCAACAATATATAGTCACACATGTGCTAGATCCTCGGAACACGAGAGGAGATACAAGATCCAAATCCAATAAAGGACGATACAAAGGGTAACCGGTTCTTCTCCGTGAGGAGGTCTTGATGGGGCCACCCAAGAGGGGGTCTTGAATCCAACGTGGATCGTCTCCGTAGAGGGGCCGCGGTCTCTCTCGAGGAGCAGATCCGTATGGATGAGCAATGCTCTATCTCACATATGAGCTAAACCAATGCTAACCCTAGAAAGAGGGAGATGGGAGAGTATATATAGTCTAGGTGGGCGAAGGGGTACACGGGCCTCGGCCCTTACACTGTGCGCAGACAGGGGAGGCCGGATGTCCGGGCGACGGGCCGGATGTCCGGGCCTTCGCGAGGGGCCGGATGTCCGGGCTGGCGGTGCTGGCCTGGATGCTCTCTGGATAGGCGTGGTCCGGATGTCCGGGCGAGGGTCCGGATGTCCGGGAGCTCGGGACGGGCCGGATGTCCGGGCTGGAGCGCCCTTTCTTCCGTCCTCTGGATGTCCGGGGAGGAGGCCGGATTTCCGGGCCGATGGCCGGATGTCCGGGTTGGTCGCCGGATGTGCGGGCCCTGTAGACTTGGCCTGGGTTGCTGCTATAGTGGACGTGGCTCCAGGGGCCGGATGTCCGGGGCCTGGAAGCTGTTCTTGGCTCTTTCCGTTGGTTCTCCTCGTCCGTGAACTTGGCGACTTGTCCGTCTTCATGAGCATCTCCGGGAGGGTCCTCTTGACACCTAATCATGCATAGCATATCGGACTTAGGTAGTAGCCATGTATCGAGTGGATCATATGTGATATCACTAAGGAAGGAAGTCACCTCGTTCTCGAGAGCTCTAGCTCGTGCTCGTGTCATAGGTCCTCTTGGCTCTTGATGAGGCGATGGTAGGTCCATGGGGATGACCGTAGGATGCTCCGCATCATCTCCCCTCCCTTGGGAAAGATCCGACCTCAGATCGAAATCCTCATCACCATGGTACGGGAGAGATCTTTGACGTTGAAGATGTCACTCATGGAGTACTTGTCGCGTGGGATGTCGATCTTGTAGGCGTTGTTGTTGTTGCGTGCAAGCACCTTGAAGGGTCCATCCGCTCGTGGTAGAAGTTTGGACTTGCGTTCGTTGGGGAAGCGGTCCTTGCAAAGGTGTAGCCACACAAGATCTCCATTGTTGAATATCATGGGTTGCTTGTTGACGTTGAGCTTGGTCGCGAGTCGTTGTACTTGGCGCTCGATGGCGTGTCGTGTATCTTCATGCATCTTCTTGAGGTAGTTGACTCAGGCACTTGCGTCCATGTTTGTGTGCTCTTGTAGCTGTAGAGGAAGAATGTCCAATGGTGACAACGGGTTGAAGCCGTAGACGACCTCGAAAGGGGACTTGTCGGTAGTCGAATGTCTTGCACGGTTGTAGGCGTACTCGGCGATAGGTAGGCACTCCTCCCACTCTTTGATGTTCTTCTTTATCAACACGCGTAGTAGAGTGGAGAGCGTGCGGTTTGTCACCTCCGTTTGGCCGTCGGTTTGTGGATGGTATGCCGAAGAGAACAAAAGCTTGATTCCAAGCTTGGCGCACAAAGTCTTCCAAAAGTAACTCAAGAACTTGATGTCGCGGTCCGAGACAATTGTCTTTGGCACTCCATGAAGGTGCAAGATTTCCCTACAAAACAAATGTGCAACATGTGAAGCATCGTCTATCTTGTTGCATGGTATGAAATGTGCCATTTTGGAGAATCGGTCCACAACAACAAAAACGGAATCCTTGCCATTTCTAGTTCTAGGCAAACAAGCACAAAATCCATGCTAATATCTTCCCATGGTTGGTACAGAATTGGAAGAGGCATATAGAGTCCATGAGATTAAGCTTTAGACTTAGCTTTGCGACATGTAGAGCATCGGTTGGTGAAGCGGTTGACGTCGCGAAACATCTTTGGCCAAAAGTAGTTATTGGAGAGCGTGGCAAATGTCTTGTCGCGTCCGAAATGTCCCATTAGTCCTCCGCCATGAGATTCTTGCAAAAGCAACAAACGAAGAGAAGACTCGGGGATGCATAGTTTGTTAGCTCTCATAAGATAACCATCTTTGATGTAATAGCATTCCCAAGATGTATGCGTCAAACACTTGGCATAAGGAATAGCAAAAGTAGGATCATGCTCATACAAGTCTTTTATGTGCTCAAAGCCAATGACATTCAATTCAAGTTGAGTAACAAGCATGCATATTCAGGAAAGTGCATCCGCCACAACATTGTCCTTACCTTTAATATACTTGATGACATAAGGAAATGACTCAATAAACTCACTCCATTTAGCATGAAGCTTGTTCCACTTAGTTTGACCCTTAAGATATTTAAGTGTTTCATGGCGGTATGGATGATAAATTCATGAGGGCGAAGGTAATGTTCCCATTCATGCAAAACTCGCACTAAAGCATATAGCTCTTTGTCATAGATGGGGTAATTGAGTTGCGCTCCGGAAAGTTTCTCACTAAAATATGCTATAGGCGCTTCTCTTGTGTTAACACACCTCCTATGCCATTACCACTAACATCGTAATGAATTTCAAAAGGTTTGTCAAAGTTGGGTAATGCAAGCACGGGAGCATGATTAAGCAAATTCTTAAGCTCATTGAATGCGCTATCTTGCGATGGTTCCCAAACAAAGGGTGCATTCTTCTTGCTCAAAGCATGTAAAGGAGATGCAATAGTGCTAAAGTCCTTCACAAATCTACGGTAGAAACAGGCTAAACCAAGAAAACTACACACTTGTTGCAAATTGGTTGGTTGGGGCCAAGTTTTAATAGCATTGATCTTAGATTCATCAACACGAACACCCTTGGAAGATACTACAAAACCCAAGAAAACAAGCTTATCAACGCCAAAAGGGCATTTTTCCATATTAGCATAAAGACGCTCTTTCCGAAGAGTTTGTAGCACGGTTCGAAGGTGGGTGACATGCTCTTTGAGAGATTTGCTAAAAACAAGGATATCGTCAAAGTAGACGACAACAAATTCACCAATGTAAGGGCGAAACACATAATGCATAAGACGCATGAAAGTACCGGGTGCTTCGGATAAACCCATAGGCATGACTAACCACTCATACAAACCAAACTTAGTTTTGAAAGCGGGTTTCCATTCATCACCCTCTTGTATGCGGATTTGATAGTAACCACTTTTGAGATCAATTTTGGAAAAAATAGTGCCACTGCTAAGCTCATCAAGCATATCATCAACGCCTGGAATGGGGTACCTATAGCGAACGGTGATAGCATTGATGGATCTACAATCGGAACACATGCGAAAGCTACTGTCTCTTTTTGGCACAAAAATGACCGGTACGGCACAAGGACTCAAACTTTCACGCACATGTCCATGATCTATGAGATGCTATACTTGCCTTTGTATTTCTTTGGTTTCTTCGGGATTGACTCGGTAGGGAGGCTTGTTTGGAAATGGCGCTCCGGGGATGAGGTCGATGCGGTGCTCGATGCCCCGTAGTGGTGGTAGACCCGGAGGTAGCTCGTCGGGGAAAACATCTTGGAATTCCTGCAATAAAGAAGATAACACCAAAGGTAGATTGTGAGAGGTGTTAGTATTTGGTGCCTCGTCCTTGCACAATAGGACATAGTGCAGGACACTTGATGGGTTCTCACACACTTCTCTCATCTCACGTTTGGTGGAAAATAGGACTAAGTTCTTCTTGTTGCTCATCGTGGAGGCACTCAATTTGGTCTTGTGGCGCTCACTCTCTTTTTGGTGGCTTGCTCTCTCGCTATTCTCTCCACGATGGGTGGCTTGCTTGTCGGCGATCACTTGGCTTGGAGACATAGGTCGTAGCACATACTCCTTTCCTTTCATCTTGAAGCTATAATGATTTCTACGCCCGTTGTGGATGACACCTCAGTCGAATTGCCATGGCCGTCCAAGAAGGAGGTGGCACACGGTCATCGGAAGGACATCACACTCCAAAGTGCCTTCGTAAGCTCCAATCTTGAAAGAAACTTGTACTCTATGTTCGACTTGGATGGTACCGGTGTCTCTTAGCCATTGAACCTTGTATGGGTGCGGGTGCTTCATCTTGACCAATTGAAGCTTGGAGCATAGTTCTTCACTTGCGAGGTTATGGCAACTTCCTCCATCGATGTTGACCTTGACGGACCTTCCATTGATGCCGGCCTTGGTGTGGAAGATATGGCATTGTTGGTCTTCGTCTTGTTGATGTTGAAGAGTCAAGACCTTGGAGACAACAAGAGCGGGGCTCGAATCTTCGTCACAAAAGATTTGATCGTCTTCATCTTCGTTGTTCACTTGTCGGTGCATGGCCACTTGCTCAAGGGCTTCCATTTCTCCTTCACTCATTGAGTCATAGCTGCCATCGTCGCTGAGGATCATGGTGCGCTTGTTTGTGCACTCGAATGACTTGTGGCCTCGGCCGCCGCATGTGAAGCATTTGAAGGAACTTGTCTTGATGGTCTCATCGGTTGGGGTAGATGATGATGAAGCTTTCGGCTTGAAGTTGCTTGTAGTAGGAGGAAGGCTTGAGCTTGTCGAAGTTTTCTTGTAACTTGACTTGTCGCCGTTGCTTGTAGATGTCTTGGTTGAGGTAGAAGGTGTTGAAGTCGTTGAAGCTTGGGTGTTGGAGAAGCCATAGGACTTGGATGAGAACTTGGCATACTTGAAATCGTCTTGCACTTGCCGTTCTGCTTTGGTAGCTTGATGCACTAGCTCGATGAGGTTCGAGTATGGTTGGAAGTCGGCAATATTCTTGATAGGATGATTGAGTCCATTCAAGAAACGTGCCATAGTTTTCTCATCATCTTCTGTGACATTGGCTCGTATCATGGAAATCTCCATTTCCTTGTAGTACTCTTCAACGCTCTTGGTTCCTTGCTTGAGTAGTTGGAGTTTCTTGAAGAGGTCACGGTTGTAGTAGTTTGGCACGAATCGTGCTCTCATGACATCCTTCATTTGCGCCCAAGTAGTGATGGGTGGTTCACCTCTTGCCTCTCGGCGCTCAATGACTTGTTCCCACCAAATGAGGATGTAGTCTTAGAATTCAAGGGATGCCATCGCGATCTTCTTCTCTTCTTCGTAGTTGTGCAAGCAGAAGATTTTGTCAACCTTCAATGCCCATGATATGTACTCTTCGGGGTCATTGCTTCCGGTGAACTTGGGCATGGTGAACTTTAGCTTGCCGTATCGTTGCTCTTCATTGTGTTGGGGTCGAGGATGATGACGCCCATGTTGTTGAGGATTGACAAACTAATGTTGCTCTTGGCGAGGAGGGTTGTCGACCTCATGTTGATCTTGTCTTGGAGGATTTCCATTGTTGTCTTGCTCTTGTTGAACTTGATGTTCTTGGCGAGCTTGTGGAGGAGCTTGTCGAGCTTGAGGAGGAGCTTGTCGATGCACACGTGCTTGGAAAATCCTCTCTTGGACTTCATCGCGAAGCGCTTCTTGTTGTAGGCGAGCTTGTCGGCCTCGGTTGGCTACGGCCCGACTTGAATCTCGAAGGGCACTTTGCGCCTCAAGTGCTTGAGCTTCACAAAGTTGTTGTTCTTGGCATTGTGCCTCGGCATCTTGTGCATCTTGGTGTTGGCGCGCTCGTTCCTCTTGTTCTTGTTGGCGTTGACGTTGCCGTTCTTGTGCTTGCGTGAATGTAGCTTGGTTTTGACGATGTCGATGCTCTTGAGAGTCTGTGTCGTGTAGAGGATTGCGGTTGGCTTGACGATCTTGATGCGCGGCACGATGAAGAGTATTCGATGTCGGGGTACTTGAGCCGGAGATAGTGTCGTTGGGGTGTCGACTCGAGTGGCTCCGTCTTGAGTAGGACGAAGTGGTAGAAGAGCGGTTGACCAACAAGGCACGAATCTCGTCCATTCTTGCGTCATTCTCGTTCTTGTGTTTGTCGAGCTTGTGGTCGAAGTAGTCTCTAGTACGTTGCTCGGAGAGTCGCAAGTCGGTGGCGAGGTTGTCGATGCGGTCGCTCATTGCTAGTTGCTCTTCATGCAAGGCTCGTTGCGTTCCAAATAGGTGTATCTTGGTGACGTAGTTGTTCGGATCGTCGTCTTGCTCAAGGAAGAGTGGGTTTGTAGAGGTACTTGGCCTATCCATCATTCCACACAAATATATGTGAGTGGGAGAAAGAGAAGAACCAATACCAAATGTACCTTGACCGATGTTGAAGATGGATCAAAGATCACTCCAATGTATAACAAGGAAATAGCATAATTGGTACCAATTCTTGTCGGTTTCTCACACCTACACAAGTAAAAGCTTATGGTGGAGCTTGGCTAGGATGGTGGCACAAAATTTGATGCAATTGTAAGTGAGATTCAATAATGTTGGAAAAGATTCACAAATTTGCAAATGCAACAAGTAGACCAATAGCAAGATAAGGTACACGGAAACACACACGCAAATAGATAAATGGGGTCGTGCAACCAAGGGTGAGCCAAAATGTGGAAGCCACGAAAAATGCTCTTGTTGCACAACACTAGAGAGACGCTAGCAGGATTGCACAATAGGCGGATACGAACTTGTGCACAACCTACTAAGCAAAAATGCAATGACTTCTATCCCAAGTATGCTATATGTATGATGTTTCTATGCTATGATCCAAGATGATCGAGTATGACAATCTTAATGTTGTATGATGCTATGGTTCTTGCTTATAAGCTCTCTGCTTATCTTTCCCTTTTGCTTAAAAGCTTGTTTGGCTCTTTGTATTTGAGCTCTTTTCTCATGCAATGCTTCACGAACCAAGATAGCAATTGTGTATGCGATGACAACTTTGTGACACAAGAGATGATACCAAGATATGCAACAAGATGATATGGTATGTATGCTATGGGGAGTATGATCACTAATGTGCACAAGTCACGTTGCCGGCAATACTCAAAGGCTAGTCTCGAGGGGTAAGTGACGCAAAAGTAAGGCTATGGGGTTATCAATGCAAATGCAAGAAAGTATGATGATATCACGATACCAAGATGAGGTTGATACCAAAATGATGGAGCCGTTCGTAGTAGTCCTTGGCGAAGATGAGCGGTGGTGGTGTTGATGTCGAACCGTCCCTAAGTAGCCGAAACATGTTAGGAAACAGAAACCACAACTCAAATTCTCAAAGCAAAAACGTGACAAAATTGTGGGAGGTGGTAGCGGTAAGGCTATGGTGGTGCTATGCGGAAGTTGTGGTTGTATGCGGAAGTGGAAATGGGCACCGGGTCAAAATTGGACGAAAGTTAGGCGGAATTGGAGCGGTGGATGGAAGTGTTGCTGTCAGGGGCCAGATGTCCGGGCTGGTCGCCGGATGTCTGGGGTGCCGGATGTCCGGGCTGTCGGGTCGGATGTCCGGGCTGTGGATCCATGGACGAACTCGAAGAACACCGCGTGGAGAGGTCAAATCCGGGGCAAAATTCGGAAGATTTTGTGGATGGAAATTGGGGAAAAGCTATATCTACCTGCAACACACGAAATCTGCGGATCAAATCCAACAAAACTTCATCACACCAACAAATCACAAAAAACAATTGGGGCTATTTTTGTGGGGTAATTTTTGAATTAGGAACAAAATCAACAAAACTAGGCTAGAAAACAAAGAGAGGGGGCTCCGAAATCGTGATCAACGTGGCTCATGATACCAAGATAATGTAGGGTGGAACCCTACAACGAACTCTTAAACCAACAAGATATAGTCACACATATGCTAGATCCTCGGAACACGAGAGGAGATACAAGATCCAAATCCAACAAAGGATGATACAAAGGGTAACCGGTTCTTCTCCGTGAGGAGGTCTTGATGGGGCCACCCAAGGGGGGGTCTTGAATCTAACATGGATCGTCTCCGTAGAGGGGCCGCGGTCTCTCTCGAGGAGCAGATCCGTATGGATGAGCAATGCTCTATCTCACATATGAGCTAAACCAATGCTAACCTTAGAAAGAGGGAGATGGGAGAGTATATATAGTCTAGGTGGGCGAAGGGGTACACGGGCCTCGGCCCTTACACTGTGCGCAGACAGGGGAGGCCGGATGTCCGGGCGACGGGCCGGATGTCCGGGCCTTCGCGAGGGGCCGGATGTCCGGGCTGGCGGTGCTGGCCTGTATGCTCTCTGGATAGGCGTGGTTCGGATGTCCGGGCGAGGGGCCGGATGTCTGGGAACTCGGGACGGGCCGGATGTCCGGGCCTTTGGCCGGATGTCCGGGCTGGATCACCCTTTCTTCTGTCCTCTGGATAGGCTTGTCCGGATGTCCGGGGAGGAGGCCGGATTTCCGGGCCGGTGGCCGGATGTCCGGGTTGGTCGCCGGATGTCCGGGCCCTGTAGACTTGTCCTGGGTTGCTGCTGTGGTGGACGTGGCTCCAGGGGCCGGATATCCGTGGCCTGGAAGCTGTTCTTGGCTCTTTCCGTTGGTTCTCCTCGTCCGTGAACTTGGCGACTTGTCCGTCTTCATGAGCATCTCGGGGAGGGTCCTCTTGACACCTAATCATGCATAGCATATCGGACTTAGGTAGTAGCCATGTCTCGAGTGGACCATATGTGATATCACTAAGGAAGGAAGTCACCTCGTTCTCGAGGGCTCTAGCTCGTGCTCGTGTCATAGTTCCTCTTGGCTCTTGATGAGGCGATGGTAGGTCCATGGGGATGACTGTAGGATGCTCCGCATCACAATCCCTACTCCTCGCATTGACATCAATTGATGGGCATCTCCATAGCCCGTTGATTAGCCGCATCAATGTGAGACTTTCTCCTTTTTGTCTTCTCACGTAACCCCCATCATCATATGCTATTCCACCCATAGTGTTATGTCCATGGCTTGTGCTCATATATTGCATAAAAGTTGAAAGAGTTTGAAAAGGCTAAGTATGAAACAATTGCTTGGCTTGTCATCGGGGTTGTGCATGATGGGAGCATTTTGTGTGACGGAAATGAAGCATGGCCAAACTATATGATTTTGTAGGGATAAGCTTGTAACGCCCCGGATTCGATGCGCCAGGTGTCTTCCAGTTATTCTCCTTCGTTGCCATGTCATTTGCTTGCGTGTTGCATTTTGCCATGTCATCATCTGCATTGCATCCTCATGTTTTCAAAACTTGCATCCGGTCTTTTTCCCCGTTGTCCGTTTCGTGTTCCGACACTCCCACACGTGCCCGTTGCACCTCTCAGACCTCATTTCGTGAGTGGCTTAAAGATGTTCTCGGAATGGGATGAAACTTGGCGTGCGGTGTTGTTATAGAGTAGGTAGACCGCCTGTCAATTTTCGTTCCATTTGGAGTCCGTTCGGCGCCCCAACGGTTAACCGCGTAGCCCAAAACCCCTCTCTCATTGCAGCCCAGCCCCTCTTCACCACAGCCCATGAGCCCATCCAAACCCCCTCCATGCTCTCGGTCGTTCGATCACGATCGTGTGGGCGAAAACCGCTCCCCATTTGGACTCTCCTACCTCCTTCTATCTATAAATAGGTGCCCTCCCCGAATTTTCACGCAGATGAAACCCTAGCTATCCTCCCACGCCACCACCGGACACGTCCGGCCTCACCGGACAGATCCGCCGCCGCCCGCGGCCAATCGGGGCGCGCCACGTGGCCCTGCGTCCACTTCCCCGCCGAAGCCCGCCGGGCCCGCCTCCGGCCCCCGCGGGCCCAACCGCCGCCGCCCCCGCGCCGAGCTCTCCTCCGCCGC
>NC_057799.1:307282802-307290562 GCF_018294505.1 Triticum aestivum
CGCCCGATCCGCCGCGCCGCTCTCCGCCCGCGCGCGCCGCCCCTGCCGTGATTCTCTATCAATCCATGCCTTTGGTGGCATTTATAGCCTGCTGTAGCTTGTTGTAATCTTGCTCTCAAACTTGCTAAATAATGTTGCTGTCAGCCTGTTAACATTAAGTTCAGTTTTGCCATGTGTTTTGCTAGTGATCCATGCACCCTACGATTATGTTATTGCCATGCTTAGCTTCATGAACATGTCTTATTACTGTGAGTTACCTTCACATGCCATGAAATGCTTTGTGATGAGTGATTTGAGCTCACAAAATGCCTTCATAATTCTGTTTATGCCATGCTCAGTTTTTCTGCCAAGTCTGAATCTGTTTATGAACTTGCTATGTTTACATGGGTGCCATCATATCTTCTGTGCCTTTTTGGCTTGTCATCAGTAAGGGACTTTTGTTCTATGCAATTAGTATATTCATGACATGCCTTTGTTTGCTATGATCTGTTCCTGTAGCATATTGTTTGATAGCTCTAAACTTTGCAACCTGATGTTATTTCTGCCATGTCCAGTGATTTCTGCTAAGTCTGTGAAATTGTTATTATTTGCAATCTTGCCATGTCCTTTTGAGCATGTTATAGTGATTTCTGGGGATAGCTCAGTGTTCATGTTTTTTTATAATTTACCTGTACATCATGTCCATGTATTTTGTTTTCATGTTGAGGTGTTGTAGCATATTCTTTTGATGCTTGCTAGATGCCTAGTTGCTGTTTTGGACAGCTTGTCCTTTAAACTTGTTTCATGTGTATGTGTTGAACCGTTGCTCCGTTTTGTGTGTGCTCTATATGAAACTTGCTTAGTTTTGCATGTAGTTTCATGTTATCTTGTGGCATCCATGTTTTGAGGTGTGTGCTTGATGTTTGAATGCATTTTGCATCAATACCATGTTTAACTTGTTTTGCTCATATCTTCTAGGCCGTAGCTCCAAATTAAATGAACTTTATATGTAACTTGACTAGAATTTCGTGTAGATCATCTTGGTCCATCTTAAATTACTGTTTAACAACTTGAACATAAAGTTTATTTAGATCTGGGCTAATTTCGAAATTTGCATATGAGGACTTACCGAAATTGTTATATGTTGTTTCCGGCCTCATTTAAACTTGCTTTGATGTGTTGTTCTTGTATGCATCATCTCTTGCCATGAGTAGCTTCATGTAGCCTTGTCATGCATCATACTTGGTTGAGCATCATGCCGTGTTCATGTGTGGTGTGTTTACCATGTTGTGTGTTTCTTCTCGATAGTTCCCGTTTCGTTGCGATCGTGAGGATTCGTTCGTCTACGCTTGGTTCGTCTTCGTGGCTTCATCCTCTTCATGGACTCGTTCTTCTTCCTAGCGGGATTTCAGGCAAGATGACCGTCACCTTAGATCTCACTACTATCATTGCTATGCTAGTTGCCTCGGTGCTATCGCTATGCCGCGTTACCTACCACTTGCTTATCAAGCCTCCCAAATTGCCATGAACCTCTAACATTTGTCATCCTTCCTAGCAAACCGTTGTTTGGCCATGTTACCACATTTGCTCAACCCCTCTTATAGCGTTGCTAGTTGCAGGTGAAGATGAAGATTGCTCCATGTTGGATTATGTTTATGTTGGGATATCACAATACCTCTTATATTATTAATGCATCTATATACTTGGTAAAGGGTGGAAGGCTCGGCCTTATGCCTGGTGTTTTGTTCCACTCTTGCCGCCCTAGTTTCCGTCATATCGGTATTATGTTCCCGGATTTTGCGTCCCTAACGCGGTTGGGTGTTATGGGAACCCCTTGACAGTTCGCGTTGAATAAAACTCTTCCAGCAAGGCCCAACATTGGTTTTACATTTGCCTAACAACCTAAGCCTTTTTCCCTTGGGTTTCCGGAGCCCGACGGTCATCTTTATTTTAGCCACACCCCCCCCCGGGGGCCAGTGCTCCTCTGAGTGCTGGTCCAAACCGAGTGATGTCTGGCGCCCCCTGGGCAACCAGGGTCTATGCCAACCCGATGTCTGGCTCATCCAGTGTGCCCTGAGAACGAGATATGTGCAGCTCCTATTGGGATTTGTCGGCACATTCGGGTGGTCTTGCTGGTCTTGTTTTACCATTGTCGAAATGTATTGTAACCGGGATTCCGAGACTGATCGGGTCTTCCCGGGAGAAGGAATATCCTTTGTTGATCGTGAGAGCTTATAATGGGCTAAGTTGGGACACCCCTGCAGGCTTTGAACTTTCGAAAGCCGTGCCCGCGGTTATGTGGCAGATGGGAATTTGTTAATATCCGGTTGTAGTAAACTTGAAGTAAACTCTTCTAAAATACACCAACCGTGTGCGTAACCATGATTGTCTCTTTTCGGGGTTGTTCGAGAGGAGAACACGGTTTTGGGTTATTTTTGATGTAAGTAAGAGTTCAGGATCACTTCTTGATCATTACTAGTTGATGACCGCTAGCGTTGCTTCTCTTCTCGCTCTTATTTGCGTAAGTTAGCCACCATACTTTGCCTAGCCGCTGCTGCAACCTCACCACTTTACCCCTTCCTTACCCATTAAGCTTTGCTAGTCTTGATACCCATGGTAATGGGATTGCTGAGTCCTCGTGGCTCACAAATTACTACAACAACAGTTGCAGGTACAGGTTATGCGATGATCATGACGCGAGAGCGATGTTTACTTGTGTTGGAGTTCTCCTTCTTCTTCGTCGATCTTGGGTTAGGTTCCTGGTCGGCAGCCTGGGCTAGCAGGGTGGATGTTGTTTGAGTTTTTGTTTGTGTTCATCCGTAGTCGGATGTTGATCTTATGTATGATGTGTTGATGTATTCTGGCGGCATTTGTATGCCTTGTATGTATCCCCATCTATTATGTAATGTTGATGTAATGATATCCACCTTGCAAAAGCGTCTTCAAGATGCGCTTCTATCCTTGGTGGGACCTTTGAGTTCCTTTAGGATAGGGTCGCATCTTGGGCGTGACAAAGCTTTCTTTGGCTATGTTATTTTTATAAGACATAATTGCTTGGTTAGCATGCTTGAAGTATTACTATTTTTATGTCAATATTAAAACTTTGTCTAGAATCTTTTGGATCTAAACATTCATGCCACAATAAAGAGAATTACATTGAAAATTATGTTAGGTAGCATTCCACATCAAAAATTCTGTTTTTATCATTTACCTACTCGAGGACGAGCAGGAATTAAGCTTGGGGATGCTTGATATGTCTCCAACGTATCTACAATTTTTGATTGTTCCATGCTATTATATTATCTATTTTGGATGTTTAATGGGCTTTATTATGCTCTTTTATATTATTTTTGGGACTAACCTTTTAACCAAAGGCCCAGTGCAAATTGCTGTATTTTTGCCTATTTCAGTGTTTCGCAGAAAAGGAATATCAAACGGAATCCAAACGGAACCAAACCTTCGCGGGGATCTTTTTTGGAACAAACGCAATCCAGGAGACTTGGAGTGGAAGTCAAGGAAGCAAGGAGGCAGCCACGAGGCAGGAGGGTGCGCCCAGGGGGTAGGCGCACCCCCCACCCTCGTGGGCCCCTCGTAGCTCCACCAATCTACTTCTTTCGCCTATATATACTCTTATACCCTAAAAACATCCAGGGGAGCCACGAAACCACTTTTCCACCGCCGCAACCTTCTGTACCCGTGAGATCCCATCTTGGGGCCTTTTCCGGCGATCTCCCGGAGGGGGATTCGATCACGGAGGGCTTCTACATCAACACCATAGCCTCTCCGATGATGTATGAGTAGTTTACCACAAACCTTCGGGTCCATAGTTATTAGCTAGATGGCTTCTTCTCTCTCTTGGATCTCAATACAAAGTTCTCCTCGATCTTCTTGGAGATCTATTCGATGTAATACTCTTTTGCGGTGTGTTTGCCGAGATCCGATGAATTGTGGGTTTATGAACTTGATTATCTATGAATATTATTTGGTTCTTCTCTGAATTCTTATATGCATGATTTGATATCTTTGCAAATCTCTTTGAATTATCGGTTTAGTTTGGCCTACTAGATTGATCTTTCTTGCAATAGGAGAAGTGCTTAGCTTTGGGTTCAATCTTGCGGTGCTCGATCCCAGTGACAGAAAAGGAAACGACACGTATTGTATTGTTGCCATCAAGGATAAAAAGATGGGGTTTATATCATATTGCTTGAGTTTATCCCTCTACATCATGTCATCTTGCCTAATGCGTTACTCCGTTCTTATGAACTTAATACTCTAGATGCATGCTGGATAGCGGTGGATGTGTGGAGTAATAGTAGTAGATGCAGAATCGTTTCGGTCTACTTGACACGGACGTGATGCCTATATTCATGATCATTGCCTTAGATATCATCATAACTATGCACTTTTCTATCAATTGCTCGGCAGTAATTTGTTCACCCACCGTAATATATGCTATCTTGAGAGAAGCCACTATTGAAACCTATGGCCCCCGGGTCTACTTTACATCATATAAGTTTCTGATCTACAATTTTAGTTTACTATTTATTTTGCAATCTTTACTTTCCAATCTATACCACAAAATACAAAAAATATTTATCTTATTATGTTTATCATATCTCACTTTTGCAAGTGGCCGTGAAGGGATTGACCACCCCTTTATCGCGTTGGTTGCAAGGTTCTTGATTGTTTGTGCAGGTACTAGGCGATTTGCGTGTGGTCTCCTACTAGATTGATACCTTGGTTCTCAAAAACTGAGGGAAATACTTAAGCTACTTTGTTGCATCACCCTTTCCTCTTCAAGGGAAAACCAACGCATGCTCAAGAGGTAGCAAGAAGTTCAAAAAGGATCAAGCAAAGAAAGGGTTCTTGCCTGTGTTACAAGGTGTGAAGTTGAGTCAGACTCAATGCCCGACCATTGCAGAAGATAGAGAGAAAATGAAAGTCATTCCCTATGCTTCAACCATAGGTTCTATCATGTATGCGATGCTGTGTACGAGACCTGATGTGTGCCTTGCTATTAGTTTAGCAGGGAGGTACCAAAGTAATCCAGGAGTGGATCACTGGACAGCGGTCAAGAACATCCTGAAATACCTGAAAAGGACTAAGGATATGTTTCTCGTTTATGGAGGTGACAAAGAGATCACCGTAAATTGTTACATCGATGCAAGCTTTGACACTGATCCGAATGAATCTAAGTCACAAACTAGATACATGTTTATATTAAATGGTGGAGCTGACAGTTGGTGCGGTTCTAAGGAGAGCATCGTGGCAGGATCTACGTGTGAAGCGGAGTACATAGCTGCTTCGAAAGCAGCAAATGAAGGAGTCTGGAGGAAGGAGTTCATAGCCGATCTAGGTGTCATACCTAGTGCATCGGGTCCAATGAAAATCTTTTGTGACAATACTGGTGCAATTGCCTTGGCAAAGGAATCCAGATTTCACAAGAGAACCAATCACATCAAGAGACGCTTCAATTCCATCTGCGATCAAGTCAAGGAGGGAGACAGAGAGATTTGCAAGATACAGACGGATCTAAATGTTGCAGACCCATTAACTAAGCCTCTCTCACGAGCAAAACACGATCAGCACCAAGACTCCATGGGTGTTAGAATCATTACTATGTAATCTAGATTATTAACTCTAGTGCAAGTGGGAGACTGAAGGAAATATGCCCTAGAGGCAATAATAAAGTTGTTATTTATATTTCCTTATATCATGATAAATGTTTATTATTCATGCTAGAATTGTATTAACCAGAAACTTAGTACATGTGTGAATACATAGACAAATAGAGTGTCCCTAGTATGCCTCTACTAGACTAGCTCATTAATCAAAGATGGTTAAGTTTCCTAGCCATAGACATGTGTTGTCATTTGATTAACGGGATCACATCATTAGAGAATGATGTGATGGACAAGAACCATCCGTTAGCTTAGCACTGTGAGCGTTTAGTTTATTGCTATTGCTTTCTTCATGACATATACATGTTCCTATGACTATGAGATTATGCAACTCCCGAATACCGGAGGAACACTTAGTGTGCTATCAAACGTCACAACGTAACTGGGTGATTATAAAGATGCTCTACAGGTGTCTCCGATGGTGTTTGTTGAGTTGGCATAGATCGAGATTAGGATTTGTCACTCTGATTGTCGAAGAGGTATCTCTGGGCCCTCTCGGTAACGTACATCACTATAAGCCTTGCAAGCAATGTGACTAATGAGTTAGTTGCAGGATGATGCACTACGGAACGAGTTAAGAGACTTGCCGGTAACGAGATTGAACTAGATATGATGATACCGACGATCGAATCTCGGCAAGTAACATACCGATGACAAAGGGAACAATGTATGTTGTTATGCGGTTTGACCGATAAAGATCTTCGTAGAATATGTAGGAGCCAATATGAGCATCCAGGTTCCGCTATTGGTTATTGGCCGGAGATGAGTCTCAGTCATGTCTACATAGTTCTCGAACCCGTAGGGTTCGACGCTTAACGTTCGATGACGATTGGTATTATGAGTGTATGTGATTTGATGTACCGAAGGTTCTTCGGAGTCCCCGATGAGATCATGGACATGATGAGGAGTCTCGAAATGGTCGAGACATAAAGATTGATATATTGGACCATGTTATTCGGACACCGGAAATGTTCCGAAGAGTTTCGGATAAAACCGGAGTGTCGGAGGGTTACCGGACCCCCCCCGGAAGTTAATGGGCCACAATGGGCCTTAGAGGAGAGAGGGCCGGCCAGGAGGTGGCGCACGCCCCCAGTCCGAATTGGACAAGGGGTGGGGGTGGCGCCCCCCTCCTTCCTTCTCTCCCCTTCCTCCTGCATTCCCCTCCTTGTTGGACTAGGAAAGAGGGGAACCTTCTCCTGGTAGGAGTAGGATCCCCCCCTTTTTTGGCGCGCCCCTTGAGGCCGGCCGGCCCCCTCCTCCCCTCCTTTATACACGGGGGAGGGGGCACCCCATAGACACACAAGTTGATCTTTAGCCGTGTACGGTGCCCCCTCCACAGTTTTCCACCTCGGTCATATTGTCGTAGTGCTTAGGCGAAGCCCTGCGTCAGTAATTTCATCATCACCATCACCACGTCGTCGTGCTGACGAAACTCTCCCTCGGCCTCAGCTGGATCTAGAGTTCGAGGGACGTCACCGAGCTGAACGTGTGCAGATCGCGGAGGTGCCGTGCGTTCGGTACTTGATAGGTTGGATCGCGAAGACGTTCGACTACATCAACCGCGTTACTAAACGCTTCCGCTTTCGGTCTATGAGGGTACGTGGACACATTCTCCCTGCTCGTTGCTATGCTTCTCCTAGATAGATCTTGTGTGATCGTAGGTATTTTTTTGAAATACTACGTTCCCCAACAATGCACATGTCACCCTGCCACGCCTCACCGGCGGAGCCTGGCCACCAGATGCACCACCACCGCTATCCCGCAGGGCCACTGGCCACTCCCATGTCCTTAACCTCCATCCCCAATCCAATCTGGGCGTACCCAGATCCACCGTTAGGAAGCAGCGCCCGCCGGGGGCGCCACACCACCGGAAAGGATGTCGCGCCGTCGAGCTAGCAGGGCGTCATGGGAAGGCACCGAGGATGAAAGTGGCCTGCTGCCCTACGGCGCTGTCCAGGAGAAGGAGCCCCGCATCCCACCTTGCAGAACAGGCAACGAGCAGCCCCGCCGCCGCCAACGCTACGAGGGCTTTGCTCGGTGGCGGCGAGGGGAAGGGCAGCGGGGAAGGGAACCCCTAGGCAGCGGCGGCGCCCTCCCAGG
>NC_057799.1:307290852-307327520 GCF_018294505.1 Triticum aestivum
GACACGGGAGTCGTTTCCGTCATCATGCTAGAGTTCTGTATATTGATAATTGTTTTAGTCATGATTTATATTTTAAAATTGATCATAAAACTGCTTAATTACTAAATGTGTGGAATGCTCATGTGGTACGCCTCGGAGAGCAACGTGGTGGTCAACAACAACGGACAAGGATCCAATGAGAGCTATGTCGCTATTATTAGAGAAATTCATCGTTGTAAATCTGTCTTTGATAGACTTTTTTTGTTTCTCAACATAGAGACTTCAAATTTAAAAGAAGGGCATATAGGTGACACGAAGCGGCTCCTATTTTGTAAGGACAAGGTGACAAGGAGGCGACTGTCGGTGTCAAAACCGGTGGATCTCGGGTAGGGGGTCCCAAACTGTGCGTCTAAGGTCGACGGTAACAGGAGACAGGGGACACGATGTTTACCCAGGTTCGGGCCCTCTCTATGGAGGTAATACCCTACTTCCTGCTTGATTGATCTTGATGAATATGAGTATTACAAGAGTTGATCTACCACGAGATCGTAATGGCTAAACCCTAGAAGTCTAGCCTATATGATTATGATTGGCCCTACGGACTAAACCCTCCAGTTTATATAGGCACCGGAGGGGACTAGGGTTGTACAAAGTCGGTTACAGAGAAAGGAATCTTCATATCCGAACGCCAAGCTTGCCATCCACGCCAAGGAGAGTCCCATCCGGACACGGGAGAGAGTCTTCTGTCTTGTATCTTCACGACCCATCAGTCCGGCCCATGTCCAACAGGCCAGACGCCCGAGGACCCCTTAATCCAGGACTCCCTCAGTAGCCCCTGAACCAGGCTTCAATGATGATGTGTCCGGCGCGCAGATTGTCTTCGGCATTGCAAGGCGGGTTCCTCCTCCGAATATTCCAAAGCATCCTTCGAACACAGAAAACGTGTCCGGCTCTGCAAAACAAGTACCACACACAACCACAGAGAGTATAATATTTCACGAGTCCAATCTGCTGACAAATTTTGTAGCGTGACATTACGTCCCTGCCTGGTCATTATTTCGAACCGTTTTTGAGCCTCCCGCTCCACGTTTCAAGATGCGGTTTTATTGGCACGTCTTGTCGAAGCAGAGATGGTGTCCCCTTATTGCGGGATTCTCATCAATACGGGCGTAACCCAACCGTTCCTTTGGCATGATCCCTTGGGAATAGGCAGGCTTTAAGGCCCATGAGGAGGCGTTTGATATTCATCACCTTTATAAAGGGGCACATACCCGTCTTTCTCCTCCACGCCTGCCTCTTCCTCAACCTTTCCAACCTCGAGTTCTAGCACCCAGGTTTCAACTTAATTGCTCTGAGCCTCCCAGTCATGTCCGGACCCAGCCCTCAAGGCCGGTGGGTGGCCTCCTATGTCACAGAGGAGGATATTGCGAAGCTCCGGGCGGCAAGATACCTGACCGCGGAAATCCTCCACAGGCTCCTTGCTAAAGGGCAGGTTATTCCTACTCCCAGATTCGGCGAGAGGGTTGTATTCATCTCCCACTTCCTCCGGGGGCCAGGGTTCGCTCTCCATCCCTTTGTTCGCGGACTCATGTTCTATTACGGGCTAGATTTTCATGATCTAGCTACGGGCTCCTTTCTTCACATCTCGGCGTTCATTGTCATGTGCGAGGCCTTTCTCCACATTCCCCCACACTTTGGCTTATGGCTCAAGACCTTTAACGTGAAGCTGAAGGTAATCGAGGGGAAGCAAGCGGAGTGCGGTGGTGCTACGGTGAGCAAGCTCACCAATACTCTTTGGCCAAAAGGCTCTTTCACGGAAACTTCCAACCTATGGCAGCGGGAGTGGTTTTACATCACTGAACCCCGTGGTACCAAGTGGGCAGCCACACCTGCGTTCCGATCTGGCCCTCCATTACGGCTTGCATCATGGATTAATAAGGGGCTGGACTGGGGATCAATTGACGAAGTGCAGACGCTACAAAGCCGCATCCGGAGCCTCCTCGAAAAGGACATCGACCTCATCAATGTAATCCAGGTAATGCTAGTCCGTCGGGTCCTGCCGTGCCAGCGACGGCCCCTCCGCTGTGGGAGTTCAATCCGGAAGGACCACGGACCCTTCAGCACTTCTTCGGCACGACACACAGAGGAATGTGGAAGTTATTCTTCGGGACATGAAAACAGTGGTCGGATACCACCAAAGACATCGGCCTCGACTGCAACCATCCGGATACCTCGGTAAGCACTCGACTCCCGAACACAGCTTAGTTAAATACCCCGTAATAATATACTAAGAAAACAATCTTCAAACAGGGCTGGATAAAGAAGGCGGAACGAATTAGGTGTTCGGCCCCTCTTCCCGAAGACTCAGTTGATCCTGTGTTAACAAGGATGCTGGCTCCGGCGCCATATCAAGCGCCGGCGAAGGAGGACAAGGAGGAGAGCAAGAAGGCCAAAGGTGGCCTCCATTCTAAAGGTACACCAAACACTATGTCCGGGGAGATTGGAACTCCCTCTTTCGAAGACAAAAGAGAAGGAGAAGCTGACATCCCTTCCCCCCATGGGAAGAAAAGGACCGCCTCCGAAGATTTGGAGGTAAAGGCTCCTAAGCGAGGGAAGATGTCCCTATCAGGCGGTTCGGGCTCGGAAGACGACGTTGTCGCGCAGTTCCTCTGTAAGGACAAGCCCTTAGCCGAATCGTAAGTGAACAAGGGTGTCCTAAACATATCCCGTTCCTTTCCGGTTATAAGGGTAACTTCTAAAAATATATGTTTGCAGTCCGGCATGCAGTCTTCCTCAACAGTCCTCCTCCTCAGGGGATCTTCTTCCGGAGATGATGGAAAGCGAAACGCCTCCACAGACCTCCTCGCCCAATAGGGCGGACGACTTCGAGGTGTCATCCTGGAGGATCTCTCCCGAGCAACAAGTGGTGCGAGGGACAATGAAGACCACGCCCGAAGGTGATACTTCGGTAGTCCAGGGTCCGGGGCGTGCGGCCCCTTCAGGGACAAAAAATAAAGGCCCGGACTATCCGGTTTACAGCCGGAGACGACTCTAGGGTCGAGTAAACATATCCCTTCGAAGGGGGTCCATACTCCCGCAGCAGCTTCCAGGAATCCGGAGGTGCCGGATACATTGATGGACATGTTGCAACATGCGTCCATCTCAGAGGAACATCGTACCTTAATGGGTACGGTAGTTGAGAGGATTCTGCCCGAGAGAAACAGATTGAATGAAGCCTTCACGGGCCTGCTAAGAGGCTTCGAGGTATGCAATGTAATATCTTCAATTGCACTTTACGTGCAAAATGCACCTGTGTATAGATAGTAGCCCCTGAGACTCTGGTTGGCGTCCAACGGGAGGCGATCAGAGGATCAAAAAAAGATACGCCCAGGAAATAATCTAATTAATTGGAACACAGGCTGTTACATCCATGGCGAATGCCCATGCTACAGAGGTTGCAGGTCTGAAGCAGAAACTTGATGTGGCGGATGACGACATCACGCTTATTAACAGGCGGCTCGACGAGGCGCAAGGTATGTTTTGGGGTAGTCAATATATGTATGTATAATAATATGAGCACGAAGCTGAGAATTATATACTAAGATATGCATAACTGCAGATAGTGCTGCCGCGGTTGGGACCCTTCGGGCTGAGCTCGCCCGGGCCAAGGAGCAAGCGAGGATGAGTAATGCGGCTGCCAAGAAGGCAGCTGCTGAGTTAAAGGCCGAACAGGCTGCTCGGCGCCAGTGCGAGGAGAGAATATCTACCATGGCGCGCGAGCTAAAGGATGCCACTGTCCGATGCGAATTCCTCGAGAAGGATAACAAAGCCAAAACGGCCGATCTCGACAAGGCCTTACAAGAGGCGAGAGAAGCACGGTCCGAGTCTAGAGATGCTCGGGAGGAGATCCGGCAAGCTGGGGAGATAGCGGCCGGTAAGCCCTTCTTATTACAAACTAAATTCGGCGATCCGAAGTATGCCCCGCTTAATCAAATGTGGAGTTCTCCAGACGCATTCTTGGACTTGCCGAAGAGTGTCTCCGATGCGGCGTAGTTTTTCCAAGCGCAAGAAGGACATGCAACGGAGAAGCTCTTCTGGTCGCAATTCAGCATGCCAAAGCGTCCGATGTTGCTGAACGAATAGATGGCCCAGTGGGCCGAGCTCCACAAGATATCCGGATCTTCCATGAAGGACATCGTGGTCCGGCTGTGGCCGACTGAGCCAATTCCGAATAGTTATTTCGGTTTGGTGCAGCGACTTGTTGATGCGGTGCCGCGTATCGACGCCGTTAAGCGGTCAACGTGCATTGAAGGTGCGCGGATGGCCTTTGCCCGCGTCAAGACGTACTGGGCGAAGATGAAGGCCACCGATATTGCAGCAAAGAGTCCACCCGGGGGCAAGGACCATCACCCGCCGGAGCATTATTTTGAGGATGTCCTAGAGGGCGCCCGCTTGATATAGGGTCAATGCTCGAAGGATATGATATTCGAGTGAATGTACCGAAATTGTAGAAACAATATTATGATATATTATAGGCTATGCTTTTTGCCTGAAAGTTTTGATTCCTCCCGTGCGGCCGTTTTTTGTATAATCTGAAAGTTTACTAGTCGTCGGCTTCGGCCCCCTCGCATATAATACGGGGGTGTTCAGAAAAGCACTTGATCACTCTTGACCCAACGTCTTGGTCCGTTAAGGAGGTGTCAATGCAGCGAACTAGGCAATTGGACTATAGGGCTTTAACACTTTCACTTAGCCATAGGAGTTTGACGGTGGGTCTACGACATAGCCCCTGGTATGTACGCGGTTATCCGAATACGGTGCGTTACATAGGTGACCAGAAGAACGGTCCTTCGTGTAATACGGAAGGAATCACGAAAGATTCTGATAAGTCATCGAGTGGTTGACCAGCTCTCACCGCATCATGACAGTCAGTTTTCGGCTTTCTCTACTGAGGCGCTTAACCAGATGAACCGGAAGCACAATCGAAGTAGTTCTCCCTTTACTACCTTAGCCGATAGGACGGAACGTAAGGTAGTAAGCACAGGAGCCGGGCAACCTAAGTATTGACCAAATACATGATTCGGAGTTGATGCATATAAGGCCAAACTCGTGACGCCGAAGTGTGCTATAAAGCTGTTCAGACTTGTCGGCAACTCATATGTTGCCATATCGAGCCCCTGGCAATTTGTGCCGAGGTGCGTGCGTGAAACAACCGAAGAAGCAAAATTCAGTTCTTAGAAAAAGCAAATACTGAATACGGACTATGTTCACTGGAATCTGATTGACACGTCAAACGCAATCTTGCAGATTATAACGCCACTACCCGGGCTATTTAACATGCCGGGGGTCGATGGCTGAGGGAAAAGGCACTTTACAGGTTTGAAATAAAAGAGTGCGGTCTACAAAAAATCATTTGGACCTCCTGTCGCACGTCTGCGCTGCCTTGCCTCGGCGAAAGGACTCCTTGGCAGGAATAGCCTTTGGTTATCTATATGAAGCTGAACTCAGAAAGAGTCCGTAAGATGACCAGGCTTTGAGTCACCTTTGGTAAAAGATAAAAAATAGTTAGAAAAAGGGAAAAAGGCTATGAGAGTGCGGACCACATTGTAGGCCTGTCCGTATTGTGCCTCCGCCGATGACCAGGGTAATTTAAGTGCATATTTATGTATGCGCGGTACAAACTTCGCGGCCATATGAGGCGAACGACGGAGGCCGAACTGCTAATCCAGCTCTGAGATTGATCGGTCCTGTTTAATAGAGACCGGCGGCTTGATGGCCGATGAGATATGCGGCTTGATGAGGCCGCTTTATACTTCGGCTGCAGTAGCCGTAGTATGCTCCTCTGTATGGAGGGAGCGTTCCGTATTTCCGTTTATCGTGATGACGCCACATGGACCGGGCATCTTAAGCTTTAGATAGGCGTAGTGTGGGACCGCATTAAAATGAGCAAAAGCGGTACGCCCGAGCAGTGCATGGTAGCTACTACGGAACGGGACGATATCGAAGGTCAAGCCTTCGCTTCGAAAGTTGTTCGGCGAGCCGAAAATGACTTCCAATGTAATTGAGCCCGTGCAGTGACCTTCTATGCCGGGTACTGCTCCCTTGAAGGTAGTTGTGGTGGGCTTGATTCTTGAAGGATCAATGCCCATCTTGCGGACAGTGTCTTGGTAGAGTAGATTAAGGCTACTGTCGCCGTCCATAAGGACTTTCGTGAGATGGAACCCATCGATAATTGGGTCGAGGACCAGAGCTGCCGAACCTTCGTGACGGATACTGGCTGGGTGGTCCTTGTGATCAAAAGTGATCGGGCAGGCCGCCCGTTGGCTAAATTTTGGGGCGACTGGCTCTATGGCGTAGGCGTCCCGTAGTGCGCGCTTGCACTTCCCTGTAGGGATGTGCGTCACGTATACCATGTTTACTGTTTTTACTTCGGGGGGAAATTGCTTCTGACCCCGGTGTTCGGTTGGCGAGTCTCTTCGTCATCGCTGTCACTGGGCGGCCCCTTCCCATTGTGTTCGGCATTAAGCTTGCCGGCTTGTTTAAAGACCCAACAGCTTCTGTTGGTATGATTGGCTGGTTTATCGGGGGTGCCATGAATTTGGCAGGGCCGATCCAGTATCTTGTCTAAATTGGATGGTCCGTCTCTGTTTGCCTTGAATGGCTTTTCCCGTTGACCGGGTTTGGAGCTGCTGAATCCGGCGTTGACCACCGTGTCTTGTGTTCCTTCATTATTATTTCGACGCTTTTGTTTATTGCGTCGTGGCTTGCAGTTGCCGTCTCGAACTTCGAAAGTGCCCGGATCACTTGTGCTGTTGCTTCTACGAGCGAGCTAGCTGTCTTCTCCCGTGCAAAAGTGGGTCATCAGAGCGGTAAGGGTTGCCATGGATTTTGGCTTTTCTTGACCGAGGTGGCGGGCGAGCCACTCATCTCGGACGCTATGTTTAAAGGCCGCGAGGGCTTCGGCGTCCGGACAATCGACAATTTGGTTCTTTTTAATTAAGAACCTAGTCCAGAGCTTCCCGGCTGACTCCCCGAGCTGCTGGATAATGTGACTTAGGTCATCGGCATCTGGGGGCCGGACATATGTACCTTGGAAGTTATCGCGGAAGGCGTCTTCCAAGTCTTCCCAGCTGCCAATGGAGTTCTCTGGGAGGCTGTTTAGCCAGTGCCGCGCTGCTCCCTTTAGTTTTAGTGGGATGTATTTGATGGCGTGAAGATCATCACCGGGGGCCATATGAATATGGAGAAGAAAATCCTCAATCCATACCGCGGGGTCTGTTGTCCCATCATATGACTCGATGTTCACGGGTTTAAACCCTTCTCGGAATTCGTGTTCCATTACTTCATCAGTGAAGCAGATGGGGTGTGCGGCGCCTCTATATCGGGCCAAGTCGCGACATAGCTCGGATGGAGTCCGTCTGCGGATTTCGGCCCAGACGTGGTTATGTTTGTCACGTCCGGCTAGATGGCCGTTGTCGCGCGTCGGGGCACGCCCCTGCGATCCGTAGATCAATCTGGTCTGACCTGCTCTATTTTCCAGGTCCTGCCGCAGGTCATATGTATAACCCCGAGCTATTATGTCCCTGCCTTTACAGCGGGGTAGTATTGGCTGGTGTTTGGCTTGAGTTGCCGCTTTATCCCGGCCACGTGGTGGTTGGTCAGCCGCATTATGCGCTGATGGCACGGGCTCCAGCGCCTCGTCATCAAATTGAGGTACAATTTGCGGGTAACTTTTGGTTGGGCGGTCGAGGCCGTATTCCTCGGCTGCCAGGACATTAGTCCATCTATCATTGAGTAGATCTTGATCAGCTTGAAGCTGCTGCTACTTCTTTTTGAGGCTCCTTGTAGCGGCGATTAGCCGGTGCTTAAAGCGCTCCTGCTCGAGAGGTTCCTCAGGTACGATGAAGTCTTCGTCACCGAGGCTCACCTCATCCTCGGAGAGTGGGAGATAATTACTGTCCTCCGAGTCTTTGTTTATGGCCTGTTCATCAGGGCTAACTTGCCCATCTTCCCTATCGTCCTGTTCGAAAGTTGGCTCGACGGGGTCTTCTTTGTCTTCGGCATCATCCGGAGTGTTGTTGTCTCCTGTGCCGGTATTGCTGTTTTTTCCACGGCGTGATTTAGAGCGGCGCCGCTAACATCGGCGCTTTGGCTGTGCCTCAGGAGGTTTATCCTCGACTGGATCTTCCCTGTCATCGCCACTATTCTCTTTGGGTGTATCCACCATGTACACGTCATAAAGAGGTGGCCGTCCAGCGTGCGGTAAACGGCGGGTTTTGGGCTTCCTCTTCTCCGGCATCATCGTCCATGCCGTCGATGTCCTCGGAGTCGTAATTGAGCATGTCTGTTAAGTCCTCGACAATGGCTATAAAGTGGGTGGTGGGTGGGACGTAAAATTCCCTGCTCTCAGCCCCTAGTCCGGGCTGGGCATAGTTCGGACATTGCTCCTCTGTGATGACAAGGGATCACATTAAGTCTAGAGCCTCGCTTAAAGGCGAGGTTTGGCCCGAGAGAAGAGAGCCCGTGGAGTGCGGCAAGAGGGAGACTCCTTGGCCGAACTCACACGATGCTAACTCCGAGGATTCGGAGCCAGTGTCCGGAGAAGGGTCCGGCTTCATGATGGTTGCCAGCGACACTACTTCCCCCGGCTCTCCCACAATGGGCCTAGTGGCCGCCGATAGTCCGATGGACTCAGGAAGCCCGTCTTCGGACCCGGCGATGCGCTCCGGATCTAAGGCCAGAGCGGAGGTTGGGGGCGTGAATCCTTGGAGGATCAAGTCTCCTTGGATATCAGCGACATAGTCCAGATTTCCAAAACTAATCTGGTGGCCTGGGGCATAGCTATCGATCTGCTCTAGATGGCCAAGCGAGTTGTCCCGCAGTGCGAAGCCGCCGAACACAAAGATCTGGTCGGGGAGGAAAACTTCCCCCAGGGCAACATTGTTGTAGATGATTGATGGAGCCATCGAACCTCTTGACGACGACGCAGCGGAACTCTCAATGAAAGCACCAATGTCGGTGTCAAAACCGGCGGATCTCGGGTAGGGGTCCCGAACTGTGCGTCTAAGGTCGATGGTACCAGGAGACAGGGGACACAATGTTTACCCAGGTTCGGGCCCTCTCTATAGAGGTAATACCCTACTTCCTGCTTGATTGATCTTGATGAATATGAGTATTACAAGAGTTGATCTACCACGAGATCGTAATGGCTAAACCCTAGAAGTCTAGCCTGTATGATTATGATTGGCCCTACGGACTAAACCCTCCGGTTTATATAGGCACCGGAGGGGACTAGGGTTGTACAAAGTCGGTTACAGAGAAAGGAATCTTCATATCCGAACGCCAAGCTTGCCATCCACGCCAAGGAGAGTCCCATCCGGACACGGGAGAGAGTCTTCTGTCTTGTATCTTCACGGCCCATCAGTTCGGCCCATGTTCAACAGGCCGGACGCCCGAGGACCCCTTAATCCAGGACTCCCTCAGCGACCCCGTTCCATCAATTTGCTGCCTGCCAGACCGGTGGTTCCCTTCGTCTCCGTCTGCTGCTACAGTGGCGGGAGAGTGAGGGAACCCAGATCTGGGCCCTGACGTGTAGACAATAAGGATAGTGGTCTTGGCAGCGTCCTTGAGTTGGGGATGACGGTGTCCGTTTGGATTAAGTGTGCCGACGCTCTATCCCCTTCCCAGCGAAGCTTTGGGCGGAGTTGGTGTGTGCTCTTGGATTTGTCGGTCATGTCAGCCTTGGTGCTTCGGTCATGGTTGGAGCGACGGAGGCAGCGATCTGCTTGGTGAGTTTTTGTCCCCTGTCTTCTTCTTCGTTATAGCAAGGTGGGCTCTGACTTTGATGTGGAGGTTCTGGGATGGTTCGCCGGTGCTACAGCTCTCGATCTCGGCAGATGCGACTGCGTGTTTAGGAGTTTCAAGCGTTCAAACCTGGTCGAGGCTTGGCAGAGCGGCGATGACGACGGTGCGCCAGTGACTCATTCCAGCGAGATTGGCTGTGTGGCTCCGTGGGGCCATCATTGTAAATTTTCTTCTTTGTGGGGGTGCTGCTTGTAATTGGCTAAGCTTTTTAATAGATCCGAGGGTTTGTTAGCAAAAAAAAAAATCAAGTTTGAGGCTTATAAGGTTGTAAGACACACTTCATTTTTAAGAATATGTGGCTATGTTTGATTATGTCACTAACTCATTATGCATGTAAACATTGTTTCGTTTGAGTAAAGTATAGCGTGTGTTTGCCTTAAAGCTAATCGTTTTATTTTGAGAAAGAAACAACACAACTTTGCCTTGTCTGCACGACTGCACTCCAGATAGGATAACACATCACCATCTGTGTTCTGTGTGATGTGTTCAGGTCAGCTCAGTTCAGTTGGCAAATAAACAATGCCTATATGCCAGCATATATTTCATACAGTATATGTTAGAATAAAACGCTAAAGCAAGATCATAGACAGCACATCGAGGCATGATATTTGTTGACGAGGTTTATCCATATGGCTACATCCCCGAGACATGATTACATGCGCTTCTCCCCAAGATATCACAATACCGGCCGTTCAGGCGCCGGCACAAGCCGTCAGCTCCTTCACGTACCTGCTGCTATCAAGTCGTCATGGGTTACAACGTGTGGTGCCTCTCCGTATATAAGAGGCCTAGGATACAAGTGTCCGACTCCTACACAACTCGTACCTAACCACACCAATTACAGCTCCAAGTCCACGTAACCCCTTGCGTATATAATATATTCGACACAAATATAACAAACTCCACCTTGACGAATATTCTCCATCACCTAGAAGTCGTCCATTCTCCAACCTCCATGTACTCCGGACTTGGGTTGTCTTGTTTGTAGCTTACTGAGAGCTACCCGACGGGTTAGACCCGCCGCCACCATGGGACTCCACTGCTACTCCTGCAGCTCCACTCACCATGGCTCCACCTGCAATAGTGCTTCCTTGCAACTTGTAAAGATGTGAAGTCGTCCTCTCTTCTATCATCACAGTCACCCCATCTTCCATGATTTTCATGGTCTTCTTATCCCGATCACAACGAAATTCCATACCACCATCATGAAGAACACCAAGCGAAATTAGATTCTTCCTTAGCCCTGGCACATGCCTGACTCCCCGAAGCATCCGCTCAACTTCTTCAAACATCTTGATTTTGATGTCACCTACTCTAGCAACACGATAACCTGTGTCATCGCCCACATAGTCTAAACCAAACTCACCAGACTTATACGAAGAGAACCACTCCCTGTTGGGCGTCGCATGAAAAGAGCAAGCTGAATCCAACATCCATGCTTCAGTTTATGTTGACCGCCTGTTTGATACTACGAGAACATCACTATCACTTTCCGAGCCACCACCATGAGTAGCAGCTTTAGCACTTGCCCCACCCTTTAGTTCTGGGCATTCCTTCTTTATATGTCTCCAATCCTTGCACCTGTAGCACTGCACCTTTTTCTTCTTTTTCTTATCCACCTCTTATCCCTTCCTGAGTTAATAACCTTTAACTGTCAACCTCAAACCTTGAGTACTCTCCCTTTCTACAACATTCTTTTGCTTCATCAACTCATGTCCAAGCAACGCTGCAGTAACTTCCTCATTATTGATGGTTGTCTTTTCATGTGCCAATGTAATGACCAAATGCTCATAGGACGGTGGCAACGAAACAAGAAGTAGTGCCTTATCCTCGTCCTCAATCTTCACATCTAGACGCGCTAGATCCGTGACAAATTGATTAAAGGCATTCACATGCTCCACAAGATCCGACCCCTCCTGCATCTTCAGCCCATAAAACTTTTGCTTCAAATATAGCTTATTGGCCGCGGACTTGGACATATAACGATTTGCCAACTTGTCCCAAATTCCCTTAGGAGAATCTTCGTCCATGACATGATACATGACCTGATCCGCAAGACAAAGCAGTATGGTAGCCGCCGCCTGCACTTGCATATCCTCCCACGCATCGTTGTCAACCTTGGCCGGCTTCGTCTCCTGCAAACCCTCAAGATTCCCTGCTGCGCCAGAATATTCTTGACTCTTGTCTGCCATAGACCGAAATTACCCGTGCCATCGAATTTCTCCACATCAAACTTGGTGAACCCCGGCGCCATGCTGAGCCGCGATCTAACCGACCTGTTGCCGCCGGTCTGACCGCCCTTGTTTTCCTCTGCGACTTCCTCAAGAAAAAGATCACCGATCCCGTATTCCTCGTCTGAAGCCACGCCGCAGTCCACGATCTACCAAGAACCTTGACTCGCACCGTTCCTATCCGCCCTTTGGAAAAATTGTCGTGTAGCGTCTCCCTATAACGTAGATCAATCTCTCTGCTACAGAACCGCTCCACCTTTTTCCGAACTTATGACAATTGTTTTGGTGCCTTCGCTGCCTCGCGTCGCCAGCCTTTTATTACCGCTGATCACCTTGGCGCTATCTTTTCTTCTCGTACACGGAAACCAAGACCAGGCCTGTCACAATTTTGCTAGGACCTCGTCAAACAAGTCTCACACGGACCCACTTTGCATGCACACGTCACCTTCCTTTTTTATTATTCCAATATAACACTGGACCAAACATTCACACGCACGTACACCTTGTATCGGCTGGCCGCGTGCTCGTTAATCCCTTGGACTCCTGCGCCGATTTCGTTCCTTACGCTGCACCTTATCCGAGTAGACCTGCTGATCCTTTGCCTTTTGCCTGTGCGTCCGCTGCTTCCGAGACTGGCTACCACACGTGTCCGTGGCTCCCTGCGTTGTCTCGCGTATGCAGCGCCGCAATCAAGGCCTGGCCTTCTCGATTCCGTTCGCCCCGAAAAGATCGTCATCGTATCCGACGACAGCTCCCGTATCTGATCTTGGTTCTTCGCCAGCAATCTGTTCAGCCCCGTCGCACGTACTCCTGCACGTCAACCATGCCGTAACAGTCGTCACCTCGCGTATCATCCGTGCACGAGCCGTGCCGTATCCTGACCACCCGCGTCGCCGACATAATCCGTCCGCAGTGCCGCGCCATCGCCCTTGTACAACATCGAGCGCATCATCTCGATACTCTCACACTCCGATCTATCCGTCCGTCCCCCACGTCTGGTCGTCGGTCTGATCGCGAACCGAATCCGTCGCCTCCGCGACGTCTTCAACAGCCACTACACTGGTCCGATTGCCACGTCTAGCCGATCCTTACCGACCGCAGCCCATCGAACGGCCCAGACCTCCTGCCCGAAGTGTCCGACACCACCGACCGCCTCCGTGATCGCCGCCATGCTCCACCTTGCACCAATCGGACGTTCCATGGCACCCGTCGAGCACGATCCTCGTACCTCCGGATGACCTTCCGCATAGTCTTCTCGCAACCTTGCTCTGATACTACTTGTTAGAATAAAACGCTAAAGCAAGATCATAGACGACACATCAAGGCACGATATTTTTTGACGAGGTTTACCGATATGGCTACATCACGGGGGCATGACTACGGGCACTCCTCCCCAAGATACCGCAACACCGGCCGCCCGGGCGCCGGCGCAAGCCGTCGGCTCCCTCGCGTACCTGTTGCTATCAAGTCGTCATGGGTTACAACGTGTGGTGCCCCTCCGTATATAAAAGGCCTAAGATACAAGTGTCCGACTCTTACACAACTCGTACCTAACCACACCAATTACAACTTCAAGTCCACGTAACTTCTTGCGTATATAATATATTCGACACAAATATGACTGTATATATTTGGATTTAAAGACGCGAGAGTACGATACGCGAAGATGTATATAGATATGCATAGACCATCCGTGTTGAGAAAGACATGGCACCGCCTTTCGGGGCTGATCCCACATCAATCAAAGAAAAGCTTGTGCTGTTTGGTTTACTAGGCTGGATCTGAGAGCTGGTTACCATCAGACAAATAAAATTTGAAAGAAGATGATGGAATGATACGAGTGCTCCTTTAATTTAATGATGAAAAACAAACATGGGGACAGCTAAGCTAGGCCAGGCTGGTGAAATGAGAAGGAGCATCGTCCGAGTGGCGAGGAGTGTCCATCGTGGGCTGGCTCGCGCCCGCGTAGAAACCGTTTGCGGCTCGTCGTCACGTAACGCGCGTCGTTCTGGCGCGACGCATCGGGGGGATGGGTGTCGGCAGTGGGTCGTCCCCACGTGGCTGGCGCCGTCCAGCGAAAGCGAAAGTACTGTATCTGGGAACCAGGTTCATTCTTTATCCACTGGGTTTTCGTACTCTACTTTTTCTCTCGTGACCAAATTGCCCCTGCTGTCGGCCTGCCTGTCCTCGGCAACGGCAACGGCAACGGCATGCATCCCGCTGCCACTCCACGTGGGCCGGTCTCCCGTATCCTAAGCCTATCATCGCTCCAGTTCCGCTCCCGTTTTCCTTGACGACTTTGGCTGGCTGGGTTGGAAGCATACCCACACCACAAGGTTTGTACACGAGTGCATCTACTACTTATCACACACACACACACGCTTCCCGCGATCTAACTTTAGGGGTTGGGGAAGATTACAAAGGCTACCACTTGAGGTTAGTGTTTGGCACTTTAGTTCTTATTAGGATCTCTTTGATTCCGCTGGGGAAATCGGGACACGGGTGTCCACACATTTTCTTCTTCTTCAAATACATGGACAGTTGAAACACGAAACGAACCGACCGAGCTCGTACGCGTTCATCAGTATCGACGGTGAGGCGTACGTGGATGGTGCACTGGTCGATGGAGCGGCCAGACGTGTGTGCCGGAAGTCGCGCGACACGCGTTCGATGTGGGCAGCGCGTACCGTGCTGTGTAGGTAGGCAGGAGAAGCAGCTTTCTCAAATCTTACCGGCCACCAGCGCTGAATTTTGTTTGTTTTCCTCCGGGACCGGGCTGCTTTCAATTTTGTTTCCCTCCAGGCTTTCACTAGGAACAAGGAGCAACCGAAGAAACTATTTGACGGAACTGCCCCTGTGTTGCTACTAGTGTCGGTCGGTCATCCGCCCCGGTCAAGTGAGTAGAGTATTGTGACTTCACTGCACGTGGGCCGGCGCCCAGTTTTCCTCCTCTTATTTTTCGCACGCCAAGTTTGGCTCACACGAGTCTGGCTAATTTTATCTTTTCCGGGTGTATCTATGAATAAAGTCATTCTTTCTTTTTCTTATGTACTCCTATATACTTTTTCATTATATATACGAAAAATTGTTCTATGGTTCTTGGCTCGAAATAAATAAATAAACCTAGCACGGACAGTAAAGATCGTGGATAAGGAAAATGATACGACCAGGCAAAGGTGGTCTGCGATCTTCAATCAACAACAACGGAGGAGCAAGATGAAAAAGAAAAAATATTAGGGTGATGACACACATTTGGTTGATTCTTAGGCAATCGTTTAGAAACATTTAAGAAAGATTCATGCACACTCTGCCTACGTTAAACAGTTGTCGGTTGTCCCTCTAGTTTTATTTTTACTTGGCTGTTTATGCATTTCACGATCATATTTCGCATGTCCTAATTTTTACTTGGCTATTTATGCATTTCACGACCTATTTCGCAAATCCTAAACTACACATGTATGTGTCAAACCAACAAAAAAAGAAGCAATTGTTATATAAATAATTTAATACACATCTTTTCAACTTAACTGTGACACCCACTGACGAGGGAAACACTGTTGATGTACTTCTGCTCCGATTGGGCCCGGGAGACGAGGACTGATGACCGTGTGAACGAGAAAGGCTTTGAGGGAAACACCACAATATAGCAATTTGCTCATATGGTTGTATAAGCACATGTACAGGTTCCTTGTCAATCAAGGATACAATCAAGTTGTATCCATTACAACAACGGAATACAATCCATATGGCTAGAGCAGCTATACACGGTATGCCCAAATAAACTTTAGCAGCCCCAGGATGCAGAAGGGGGAAGAGGCTCCGGGAATCCCATGGACTTCGATGGACCGACCTCAACCCATTAGGTGAATGATGTAACCCTAGCATGGACAGAGATATAAGGCATGTGGGGATTCTTAGAAGTACCCTAGTGCTAGGTTTTCTTGGACCTACCACCTCTACCAACCTCGCCACCGTCAGGCCGAGAGCTTGTAGCCAAGTAATACATCTCTTTGGTGATCTCCCTTTCACCAGAACAATATGAACACTAGAGGCAGGAGTAGGGGCACCTCATCCCAAAGTACCAGAACGTGGGTAAATCTCATTCCCACGATCCTTATCATCTCAGCCCCCTCCCCCGCGCCTCTCCTAAACATCGGTCGTCACTCGATGGAGGCACGATGCCTCAACAACATGCCTCCGTAGGCTTTAACCGAGAGTTTCTTCATTAGGCCTTCAGACACTGGAATCCATGGGTATCATCAACTCACTTCTCCAGCCCTGTGTCCTCCGAGTACACCCGAGTGAAGGATGGTCACATCATGCCCTCCATGGTCACGAGCGGTAACCCAATCAAGGGGCATGAGACGTTGTGATTAGGAGCTCGGTTCCCAATAGAGACGTGGAGTGTACTTCCAGGGCACAAGCTGGGACTGGCAACCCAGTCCGATAGGTTCTCTTAGAGCTCCGACAAAATTCATGGTATGCCCTACAATGGGTCACTAGCCAAAATCCCACATGTTGGGAGTCATCATATATCACTGAGCTTTACACATAATAGCTCAAAAACCACCACGACATCTTCGACTGAAAGGAGAAGCGCTTCTAGGCTCTCAACTTTTATTTTTGTGCATGTTTTCCTTTTTTGCAGGACCTCAAGAAGGCCAGCACACCTTCCCCGGTAGGAAGGAGACGCGGAACTCGGGGCTACTGACGAGGGAAACAACGTCGGTCTACTTCTTCTCAGATTGGGCCTAGGAAAGGAGGGCGGACGACTCGGGATTGGGCCCAGGATAGCCCTCGGGGGGCCCATGGACTCGGGGAGGGGGGCTCAGTCCATTAGGCGAATGATGTAACCCTAGCTCTGTCAGAGATATAAGGTAGGCGGGGATTCTAGAAGTACCCTATGGCTAGGTTTTCCCAGATCCTCCACCTCAACCAACCTCTTCGTCCCATACCGAGAGCTTGTAGCCCAAGTAACACATCGATCCGGCGATCGCCCTGATATTCGATGGACACTAGAACAATACAAACACTGGAGCCATCAACGACTACATTCGGACACCATACCGCTTGTCCTGCGCCGCCGGTCCTCACCTCTCACCCATCCTCCGCGCAGGTACCATCCACCCTTACGGGGTCACCACACCAGGTAATTTTTTTGGTGAAATGCCCGTGCTAAATTTTATGTCCCTTCTTTGAAGCAATGTATTCGGACATGGAGTACATATACGAGCACTACATTGAGTCGTCCAAGGAGGAGGACTATACGAATGAAAATGACAATGATGCAGGCGGTCCTTGTAGATGTGGAGCGTGCAGAAGAGCATGTTCTCAATTTCAATGGATCGATCAAGAGTCATTGAGTGTTGAGTAGGAACAGGGCATCAGTGACGAGGTTATTCCATCGGGTGGGCTCACTCAGTTGGATGAATGATTACCAAGGAGACTGATGTCGTGTGAACTACGTCGGTATTTCCCCAAAGAGGAAGGGATGATGCAGCACAACTACGGTAGGTATTTCCCTCAGTTATGAAACCAAGGTATCAATCCAGTAGGAGAACCAAACAACACTAAGAACAAAGAGTTGCAACCCGACGCTTATAAGGGGTTGTCAATCCCTTTTTCGGGTAACGGCGCTAGAGGTTGTCAAGTTGACGCGATAAAAAATGTGTAGATTGGATAAATAGATCTTGATAAAATGCAAAATAAAAGAAGTAAATAAAAAAGTGCAGCAAGGTATTTTGGGTTTTTGGAATAATAGATCTAAAAATAAAAGCAAATAAATATAGATCTCAAAGCAAATATGATAAAGAATAGACCCGGGGGCAGTAGATTTCACTAGTGGCTTCTCTCAAGAAATAGCATACGGTGGGTAAACAAATTACTGTTGGGCAATTGACAGAAAATCAAATAGTTATGACGATATCCAATGCAATGATCAATATATAGGCATAACGTCCAAGATTAGTAGACCGACTCCTGCCTGCATCTACTACTATTACTCCACACATCGATATCCAGCATGCATCTAGGTATTAAGTTCATGGAGAAACGGAGTAATGCAATAAGAACGATGACATGCTGTAGATGAGATCTATTCATGTAGGAATAGCCCCCATCTTGTTATCCTTAATAGCAACGATACATGCGTGTCTTGCTGCCCCTTCTGTCACTAGGAAAGAACACTTAACGATCAAACCCATCACAAAGCACCTCTTCCCATGGCAAGAAAAATCGATCTAGTTGGTACTAAACCAAAGATTTGAAGAAGAAATATGAGGCTATAAATATGCATATAAGAGATCAAAAGAAGACTCAAATAATATTCATGGATATAGATCTGATCATAAACTCAAAGTTCATCGGATCCCAACAAACACACCGCAAAAAGAGTTACATCAAATAGATCTCCAAGAGACCATTGTATTGAGAATCAAAAGAGAGAGAGGAAGCCATCTAGCTACTTCCTACGGACCCGTAGGTCTATGATGAAGTACTCACGCATCATCGCAGAGGCACCAGTGAGGATGATGAACCCCTCCGTGATGGTGTCTAGATTGGATCTCGTGGTTCTAGAACTTGCGGCGGCTGGAATTGTGTTTTGTCGACTCCCCTAGGGTTTCTGGAATATTTGGGGATTTATAGGGTGAAGAGGCGGTGCGGGAGGCCACAGAGGTGGGCACAACCCACCTGGGCGCGCCTGGGCTCCTAGGCACGCCCTGGTGGGTTGTTCTCCCCTCGGAGCCCCCCTCTGGTACTTCTTTGGCCCATCAGGTGTCTTCTGGCCCAGAAAAATTCTCCAAAAAGTTTCGCTGCGTTTGGACTCCGTTTGGTATTGATTTCCTGCGAAGTAAAAACAAGCAAAAAACCGGAACTGGCACTGGGCACTATGTCAATAGGTTAGTCCCAAAACATGATATAAAGTTGCTATAAAATGATTGTAAAACATCCAAGAATGATAATATAACAACATGGAACAAGCAAAAATTATAGATACGTTGGAGACGTAGCAGCATCCCCAAGTTTAATTCCTACTCGTCCTCGAGTAGGTAAATGATTAAAAAAACAAAAAAATATGTGGAATGACGCCTAACATGTTTATCACATATTCTCTTCTCTTGTAGCATGGACATTTGAACTTTTATATGGTTCGAAGCAATAGTCTAGTTCTGACATGAAGATATCAACACTCAAGCATATCAATAAGCAACAATGTCTTCCAAAATATCAACTCTAAAGAAAGTTATCCCTAGCCCATCATGCTCAGTTGATCCATTCACGAAACACACTCGCATATTAGCTACATCCAATGCTCAAGTACGATCATAGTGCCCTTAGTTGGTGCTTTATAAGAGAAGATGGAGACTCAAATAAAAATTGCATAAAGTAAATAGATAGGCCCTTCGCAGAGTGAAGTAGGGATTTGTAGAGGTGCCATAGCTCAAAGCAAAAATTGAGAGATAATTTTTTTAGAGCCATACTTTTCCCGTCAACGAAAATGACCGAGTAATTCCCAACACTTTCCATGCTAGATATATCATAGGCGGTTCTCAAATAGAAAATAAAGTTTATTCCCTTTTCCACCATTCTTTCACAATCCATGGGTAGCCGTATCCACGGGTGCCTTCCATACCAACACTTTCCAAGGAATTTAGTATTTGACAACATAAAGTGAATTTCTTTTTCATTTCGGGACTGGGCATCCCTATTACCGCCGCACTCTCGTGCAATGACAAGTGAATAAACACTCATCTTGAGAATAACACATCTAGCATGGAAAATATTGGCCACCCCCTGCCGCTTCATGAGTGGTACGAGCACACAAAAAGGAAAATTTATTTTGAAAATTAGAGATGGCACATATAAATTTGCTTAGAACGACACGGGAATACCGCATATAGGTAGGTATGGAGGACTCATATGGCAAAACTGGGTTAAAAGATTTTGGATGCACAAGTAGTATTTCTACTTAGTACAAGTGGAGGCTAGCAAATAGATTGAGAACCAACCAACCAAGAAACAAGAAATCACATAAGTGAGCATTAAGCATAACTAACACCGAATAATGCACCACAAGTAGGATGTAATTTCATTGCATAACTATTGACTTTCGTGCTTGCATATGGAATCACAAACCTTAACACCAATATTCTTACTAAATCATAATTACTCACCAACATGACTCACATATCACTATCATCATATCTCAAAACTATTACAAAGAATCAAGTTTATTTTGTCAAATGATCTTCATGAACGTTTTTACTGTATCCCTCTTGAATATCTATCACTTTGGGACTAATTTCATAGGTTGCCTTTGATAAACTCAAACAAATTTAAGTGAAGAACATGAGCATAAAAATTTTCGTCTCTCAAAATAATATAAGTGAATGATACGTCTCTGTCGTATCTATAATTTTTTATTGTTCGATGCTATTATATTATCTGTTTTGGATGTTTTATATGCATTAATATGTTATTTTATATGATTTTTGGGACTAACCTATTAACCTAGAGCCGAGTGCCAGTTTCTGTTTTTTTCCTTGTTTTAGAGTTTCGCAGAAAAGGAATACCAAACGGAGTCCAAATGGAATAAAACTTTCGCCATGATTTTTCTTGGACCAGAAGACACCCAGGAGACTTGGAGTACAAGTCAGAGAAGCTTTGACTTGGCCACAAGGGTGGAGGGCACGCCCCCCGACCTTGTGGGCCCCTCATAGCCCCTCTGACCTAATTCTTTCGCCTATATATACTCTTATACCCCAAAAACATCCAGGGGAGCCACGAAACCACTTTTCCACCATCGCAACCTTCTGTATCCACGAGATCCCATCTTGGGGCCTTTTCCAGCATCCTGCCGAAGGGGGAATCGATCACGGAGGGCTTCTACATCAACACCATTGCCTCTCCGATGATGCGTGAGTAGTTTACTTCAGACCTACGGGTCCATAGCTAGTAGCTAGATGGCTTCTTCTCTCTCTTTAATTCTCAATACAAAGTTCTCCTCAATGTTCTTGGAGAATACTCTTTTGCGGTGTGTTTGCCGAGATCCGATGAATTGTGGATTTATGATAAAGTTTATCTATGAATATTATTTGAATCTCCTTTGAATTCTTATATGCATGATTTGATATCTTTGCAAGTCTCTTCGAACTATCGATTTGGTTTGGCCAACTAGATTGGTTTTTCTTGCAATAAGAGAAGTGCTTAGCTTTGGGTTCAATCTTGCGGTGTCCTTTCCCAATGACAGTAGGGGCAGCAAGGCACGTATTGTATTGTTGCCATCGAGGATAAAAAGATGGGGCTTTCATCATATTGCTTGAGTTAATTCCTCTACCTCATGTCATCTTGCCTAATGCGTTACTCTGTTCTTTATGAACTTAATACTCTAGATGCATGTTGGATAGCGGTCGATGTGTGGAGTAATAGTAGTAGATGCAGAATCGTTTCGGTCTACTTGACACGGACGTGATGCCTATATTCATGATCATTGCCTTAGATATCGTCATAACTTTGCGCTTTTCTATCAATTGCTCGGCAGTAATTTGTTCACCCACCGTAATAATTCCTATCTTGAGAGAAGCCTCTAGTGAAACCCATGGCTCCCGGGTCTATTTTACATCATATTAATTTCTCGTCGACTTGCCAATTTCTGTCGCTGTTCCTTTACTTTCAATCTTTACTTTCCGTTCCATAAACCAAAAAATACCAAAAATATTACTTTACCGTTTATCCATCTCTATCAGATCTCACTTTGTGAATAACCATAAAGGGATTGATGTCGGTGTCAAAACCGCCAATCTCGGGTAGGGGGTCCCGAACTTTGCGTCTGAGGATCGAAGGTAACAGGAGACAAAGGGGACACGATGTTTACCCAGGTTCGGGCCCTCTTAATGGAGGTAAAACCCTAATTCCTGCTTGATTGACTTTGATGAGTATAGGGGTTATAAGAGTTGATCTACCTCAAGATCGTAATGGCTAAACCCTAGATATAGCTTGTATGATTTCTGATAGCCTCTATGGATTAAACCCTCCGGTTTATATAGACACCGGAGGGGTACAAAGGCGGTTTACATGGGAAGGAAATAATACATCTAGACTCCAATCTTGCCCTCCACGCATCCAGGAGTCCTGCCCGAACACGGGGAATAGTCTTCCGTTCTTGCCCATCAGCCCGTCCCATGCTTGAGGAGGCCAGACACCTGAGGACCCCCGAATCCAGGTCTCCCTCAGTAGCCCCCAAACTTTCCTTCAAATGTGGACGTAGCATCTGGCTTATGTCTTTGGCTTTGCAAGGCGGGTTCTTTATTATACTTCAGACCAACGATAGTCCGGTTCAGACCTCCATGTTCCGTCTTTATGATTCCACCCTGTTGTCACTTCGATTTCCGCGCGCCGGGCGAATTCGAATGGTCCATTCCCTTTTTGCAAATAAGCCCCTCGCCATGCTGACGCGACCCCTATATAAGGAGATTAGATCCCCAAACACCATCTCACATCGCGCAAAGGAAAAGTTGTCACGATTAGCCACGAAAAGGCCGTCCATCATGGCCAGTGCCCCAGGATCCTCTTCGCGCCCCCATGGCCATCAAGAGAGCAATTGGCAGAGTTGCTCGGTGCCTAATCTTCAGCTAAGTCGATTCCAAACGCAGGGCTATCTCCCCCTCGCAGATCTAGTCTCCGTTCAAGCAGGATTAGCCTCAATCGGCAACGACGTGATGGCTGAAAATTCCTCCAACCCCAATAAGGAGGAGAGGGTGTGCTTCGTTCCATTCCTATTGCGGGGCCTAGGATTTCCAATCCATCCCTTTCTTAGAGGTCTATTGGAATTTTACGGCATCCAACTGCACAACCTTACCCCAGGTTCGATTCTGCACATCTCAGGTTTCGTTGCCCTCTGTGAGCTGTTTTTAGGCATCGAGGCCCATTTTGAACTATGGAGGAAGTTCTTTTGCCTCGTTCCCCGCCATCGAGGAGGATCCATATTTGAAGTGGGCGATGCCGAAGTATGGCATATAGCCGGATCCGGATACCTCATAGGAACTCCCAAAGAAGTATACTCGTAGTGGTCTTCGGAATGGTTATATATGGATGATGTCCTACTGCCGGACCCAGTTCGGCGCAGCCTTCCTGAATTTTCTAGCGCTCCTTTAAAGAAGTGCTTCAACTGGCGTCCCCGAAGTCCCAAGGAGGAGGACAGTATGGAAATAAAAAGGTTGGTCAGCAAGGTCAGATTACTAGCCCATACCGAGCTCTCGATAATCGAGGTTATGCCTATTGCAATAAAGTGGCGCGTCCAGCCTCTTCAATCCAGAGTAACTCCCTTATGGTGTTACAACAGAGAAGATGACGCGTCCCGCTATAGACGCAAGGGTCCGGATACCCCTGCCGAACTGGCCACAATCTTGGCCGATCTGTATAAGGGTGAAAAGGAAGATTTCCTCCGCTTAAATTGCCGGGAAGGCTATTCCATGTATAATCCAATTGAATGGGTAAGATTTCGATTGCCTGTGCTGCCTTATTGCTGTCACGACATGCTAATCCAGTTTGCTCTTTATTAAAACAGTCATGGCGGAAGATGACCGAGGACGTTCACTGTCCGGCCCCCATAGCCGGAGGATCATAATCGCGATGGAGATCCCGGCTTTCACGAGGTTCCCAATATCTACATAGAGTTCGATGATGGGGTATTTTATCAAGCAAGCCTTGACGGCTCGAAAGTGGCTATCACTGCCGGCTACCCCCGTCTCTATCCCTTCTGCATCGTAAGTATTCGAAGGACTCTTTAAAAGGAAGATTCTACCTGTACCTTTGTTCATTATACTAATCTGGACTTTAATAGGATCGGCGCTCGGCGGACCATACCTCCTCAAGGGCGGCCCCTACACAGGGTAGTCGTTCAAAACGGAAAGGGTCCGGGAGCGTTGCAGAAACCTCACAGTGTTCCAAGAGGTATGTCCACTCAATACATGCCTGGGTACGAGTCCGGATTGTTTAAAGTCTCCTTTTACCCTTGATGTCAGGAGAAACACGCAGCATGCAGTGGGAAAACGCCCTGTTAGTTGAATGTACGCCAATCCGGTGCTGGACCCGCCAACTAGGACGTGAGCCGATGCAATGCCAGCTCCGCTGCCTCATGAGGATTCAAACGACGTATCTGTCACGAATTCCGAAGTGGAGAGCATGATGAATCATCATCGATTGAAAGAGGCCATGCGCGCTCCGGCCTTTTCCAAGCAAGAATTTTCCGCACTCAGCTCGGTGGATGCATATATCCGAGCCGCTCGAGATGGACTTGCCGGAGTCACCCAGTTATTCTCAAAGGATATACAGGTTAAAGTTTAAGCAAATTTGATAGTCATATGCCAGTAGCCCCCGAGACTTGAAGCGGTGAGGTAAACCGATTTAAGGCTCGATATGACCCGCAGGTTCTCAAAGAGAAGAATACGGCGAGCTAGAGATAAACCAGACACAGCTGAATGCCGTCACCGCCGAACTGGCGAAAATGAAAAAGGCCGCAATGAGTGCTTCCAGGAAGAAAAAAACCGATCTCAATTGACGGCAAAGAGCCAACCCGCCGTTCCTTGAGAGAGACGAGGAGCAAGAACACACAGACGGTCTCGCACGGAGGCCAAGATATATTCGAGCATGGTTGGTTGATCGATATCATTCATTACATGTTGGGCTGCCGTTTTCCTCCCTTCTCCGGAATAAACATGTACTTTATCAGAGATAAAAAAATAAGAGTACAGACGCGCCACCATGCGGTTCTAGTAGTAGTACTCGTACTACTGCGCTTGGCTCTTTGCCTCTTCGTGAAGTCTAACAATGATGGTACTCCGCATGTTGGGTACTACAGTGTATGCCTCTGACAATCTGACACCGAATGGACTGATGCATGTCCACTGAGGGTAGGTTGCATTAGTCAAAAGGCGTAAGCGAGCTTCACCTTGTCCTGCAAGCTTCTCCTCGTTCAGCGAGTTGACAGGACACACCAAAAAGTAGTGCTAGTCCATACTCCCTCCTTTACGGTTAATATGGCTTAATCTTTTTTGCGGGTAAATGAGAGAGCTTTATTCATATATAAGCATTTTTAGGACGATTAGCCAAGACACTGGTCACTAGGAAGCGAGGTACCCTGCAAAAAAAGTAGGAAGCGAGGTGTTTCATCAAGCCAGCTCTCGGCCACATTCAAAGTGCAGCAAGAACGGTTCGCACGAAGATGCGCCGCAAGGTTTGCTGACCTGTTTACTTTGCGCTTGGCTGTTTGCCTATTCGGGAAGTCGAACAATAATAGCACTAGTAGTATAGTGTATGCTTCTGGCAATCTGACACCGGATTAACTGTTGCACGTCCACCGCCTGAGCGAGGGAGAGCTTGCATTAGTCAAAAGTTTCTCCTTGTCCTGCGAGCCACCGCGCGCAAGCTTCTCCCGTCCTGCAACCTTCTCCTCGTTCGGCAAGTTGACGGGACACAGCAAAGTAATGCTAGTCCATACTGCCTCCTCTCCGGTTAATATTGTCTTAATTTCAAACGAGATAAATACACTGTCTGTCACTGTATATTTGTAAAAATACGGTCAGTGGACTTCATAATACGCTCATTGCGCTCAATATATATATTTTCTGGTGTTTATACGGTCACTAGCTCATCCTGACTGAGTATGTGTGTGCATGCACGTGTAGGTTGAGCACTTGAGCGTGACCATGTGTGTTCCGTCGTGTGCTCGGACATGCATGCATTAGGGCGCCGCGCGCGTTTTTGCGTCCATGTGTACGTGTGACTGTTGCATACACGTAGGGGGAGTACGTGTAGGGGCCACTAAGGAGCAGTCAAATCACACAGTAAGTTAGTCGGAAGAAGCAACCATCATTTCACTCTTGAATGACACGTACACAATATAAAATGGTTGATATGGAGAGAAAAAGAAAACCACTATATATACACTAGTAGGAGCCTAAGCTACAAGCCTGCTTGCTTAGGTTGCTCTCTTCACAAGCATAGAACGACGGGCCTGATCCCGCAGCTGGGGGAAGGGAACAATGTTCTGCGTAGACGCTGTCGACATCGGCGGGGGAGAAAACCCATAGTCGGTGCGTCCCAATCGGGGGTCACTGCGGTATGGGCCGATGCCGCGTCCGAACCGCTCTTCTAGCTACAGCCCGACGTCCCAGGTAGTCCATCTTCCTTTTGGAGCCGGCTTGCTCCACTGCCGTAGCTCCATCTCCATGTCGATCTTTCTCTACTTCTACCGGCTTCTACTTGTGATGAGTTTATGTCTCATGAACTAGTGCCAGTACTATTATTCTAATCACACTTCTTCAATATCTTTGCCATCAGGGATGCTCAGGTCGATTTTAGTGGAACTGCACAAAAGCATCGTATGATCCGAGGGTGCCAGCCGTCTTTCCTTCGACAGGTTCTACCTGCCAGGAAATTAAATCATGTTTAGGGTTTAGGGTTTAAGTCGTAGTGACCCCATCAGTAGTTTTTCTTTTGTACACGCTCTCACAACTTTTTTCTTTAGTTGTGAAGTAAATATTGGCTATGATCTGTGAATCATTGAGATGCATCAGCATGCGTGTTAGTTTTCCTTTGTATTTGATGGAATGTTGTAACGGGGCAACCTTGGAATAGGAATGAAAATGGAGTGGAAAGTTTCCATTTTTTCTGAAACCAACGTTTCGTTTCATTGGATCGCGCCATCGAGCAAAACCAACGTTTAAATCACGTCTGTCGTGTTCGTGTCTCACCCTCCTCCATGGCTCGACCCCACATGGTCGCTCGGCATGCCACTCACCGCAAACCGAGTATACGATAACTTTCCCGCCTGCTTGTCGATGGATCGCGCCATGGAGTACTAGCACTACTGGAAGAGATTGACGAGTTGGGGGAGGACAGCTAGCTGTAGCACGGACTCCCAAGAACTTTTTACATGCATGTTGTAGCTGGCTATTGCAACCTTTGAACGCGGAGCAGCCGCGTGCACCCGGAAGCAGCGCGGGCGACGCTCTCTCGGCCCGCGTGCCGCTTCAATGCCGGCGCCAGTGAGAGGTCGCGTCCGCTCTGGCCGGGCATGAATGCGGCACCGACCGTTTCGGGCGGGAAGCACGCGCGGGTGATGAAGAGGGTTCGGGTTGGTCAGGACTGGTCGTGGCAGCGGTCCGGATGTGCGCAAACAAGAGATGCTGTACGTTAATATTGCTGCGTATATAATTAACAAGGTAAATAATGTGCCAGTTGGACAAATATGATTGGAGATGGAGATGGAATTTTACGTAAACACGGATATGCATGTCTATGTCTATGTGTGTGTGCGCGACGACTCTCGCGACCTGGAAGCGGGGGCGTGTTTTTGGTCGAGTTTTCTTTCTTGGTACGTTAGAAAAATTGTCCGCCAGTTTTTGTTACTTTTTTCCGGGAACGCGCGTATTCTATTTAAAACCACTGCTATGGAGAGATTTTTTACTCCATTATAGCCTCTTGTTTGATAGAGTTTCTCGCGTCTCGCTCTCTCACCCTCTCCATATCAAAACAAGATGACAGTGTCCACTCTATCTCTCTCCTCACCGGTGGTCACAGATCCGGCCGAATCCCGTCCGCTGCGGGAGGTGAGGAGGTGCAGCGTTGACGTTGTCGCCGTCGGTGACGGAGGAAGCCGATGCGCACCGTCCTCTCGGAGCCGGCGCTGGCGCGGACGAAGATCCTCCGCACCCTTGTTCGCTGCCGTCGTGTGGGCAGATCCCGCCTGCCCGCCTAAACGACATCTCGCCCACTTGAGGTATAACTTCTTGTACTAGTCCAGCTCCCCAGGTCGCTGCGTGTTTTTCTTCTATGCGACTACTCCCCAGCTCCCCATGCATAGTAGCTAGGGTTCGTCGGCTGGTCCAACATCACCTACTAGTACTATTATAGAGGAAATGCCACTCAAAAAGTTGTCCTGATTTATGCCTCGGTGGAGGTATACATGTTGTTTCGACCAAAAGTACATGGTGGTTGTGCGGTCATTGTCCATATGGTGGCAGTACTATCACTGGTTAAATGAAGAAATGCTTTTTTTCTCGGGTATGCTGGTTTAGTTCCCATCAAGATAATTATGATGCTTCTGTTTGTTGGTGTACGTTTCATTAATTCTTATTGACAATTGAGATGTCGTTGCTAACCCTTTTTTATATTTTTGGAAACGGCGATGCGTGTCTCCATACCCGGGCATGTCTTCCTCAATTTTAGTGGAACTGCACAAAATTGGATGGCCATTGTTGTTCCGCCTCACTGTCCTCTGCCACGTGGTTCTTCCTTCCTCGAGCTTGATTACTGAGAAGAAACAGACCACAGTGAGGCTTTGTCGAACTTCATAGGTGCCTCACCCAAACTTGATGCCAAATGGATGATGCATCACCATGATGACCTATCGATGCTCATGGTTGCGCCTCATGGTTGCGTCGGCTGGTGAAGCTGATCGATTTTCAATGAAAAACAACCTGTCTTCCATCAGTGCTCTTTGCTTGTTACGCACAAAGATGATATCCTTCGTCAGTTCACCTTGGTTGCGTTGGAGACGCAGTCGTCTTTCACGTTGGTGCAATTTTATCACACAATTGGCTATGAACCAAATGTTTCCTCGAAGAAGGATCGACATTGGTACTAAGAGCATAAGTTTTGTATTGATTTCTAAGCCTTCTCACAACTTTGTCTCCAGCTCCCCTGTAATTTTATTTGTCCAGCTATTAACTTTGATTTAAAAAATGGTGTGGACTAAAAATCCGGATGGACGTAGTAGCCCTCCATTTTTATTTACTCCGCATATTAGATTTGACTGAAGTCAAACTTTGTAATACTCTCAAACCTTTCCGATAATTGAAATTAAAATTCTTTATTTGTACACACTCTCACACGTTCCGATAATTTGGCGCATGTGTGGTTGTTCACTTAAGGGAGGGTAGTGTACCACACGTGAAGGACAGGAAGTGCGACCAGGACGCGTGGGCGTGGATCGTTAGTTCATCGGAAGTAGTACTAGTTTTCTTCACTGTACATTAAATAAAGAGTTTCGTTTCGTACTTACACAATTTAAAACGATTGTTATGGAGAGAATAAGAAAACCACTCCAGTATATATTAGTCGTATACACGAGAGTACTATATGGACGCAGCTTCATTGACTTAGTGCACCTGCCTTTGGATTTATGACAGGTGGGCCCAAAATGTGGCTGGCTCACCTGTCATACAGCCAAAAGCAGGTGCAGTGAAGGCACCGGAGCTCAGTCTGTACTACAGTAGTATATATATAAGTGGGAGCCTCAGCGCTTGTTCGCTAGGGTTTGCATCTCCACACGCTCGCCGCACTACATATATGTTACACGCTGGAGGCTCAGCGTTCATTTGCTAGGGTTTGCTATATTCACAGTCTCTCACCCTCTCTTCACCAGATCTAAACAAGACTGCATTGGCCTCTTTTCTCTCTCTCCCCCCTCACAGCTGGTGAAGGAGGCGTCCGTATCCCGTCGCATCGGGAAGGGGAGGAGGTGCAGCGTTCACTCTATCGCCTTCAGCGAGGGAGGCAATCCACTGTCGGCTGCGTTGTTCTCTTTCACCCAGCGCCTGTGCGGGAGGGCCACCGAGCCCTTCTTCCTCGTTGCCGTACGTAGTCTGGGCAGATCCGGCCTCCCGCCGCACGCCTTGCCACATCCCGGCGACCCTAAGGTATAAGTTTCTTTGAAACCGTCGTTGCTCTAGCTGCATGTGGATCTTTTTTGATCTGTAGTCGAATCTAGGTCTTGGTTCAAAGAGGAAAGAAGGGTGCGGTTGGCTGGAGCAAGAATCTAGGACGTGGTTCAATGAGGAAAGGAGGGGCGGAAAGTAGTATAGACTGGCTATCCAGCCGCTTTGTAGGTCGAAAAGGGAAAAAGGGGGTAACCCAGTACACACATCTGTAAGGAACCGATCTCTTTGTTGAAAAGGGAAAGAAACTGGGGGGTCGGGTAGTTTGTGCAGGACTAGATGTGCTGCCCTCACATAGGAAGAAGGTTCAAAGAGAACAAATATGGGACCAACGCATATATGCTGCTTGGCTACATACTCTGCATCACCCATTTATACGTGTGGACGCACATGGTGCTGGCATGTCCCATACAGCTATTTTGCTGTTGTTAATCTAAGAATGCCGTCGGAAAATTGAAGCAATGCCACTGTTAAAAGTAAATTACGTTTTTAACGAATGTTGTTTCAAGAGAATGTCTCTGTTAATATGAATCAATGCAACCGTTTTAGAAATGCTACTGTCCTACTTTGTTTTCCATCCAAGATAAGTTAGATGCTTCTTTCTGTCACCGTTTGTTTCATCCTCCTTTATCGGCAAGTAATTGTTTCCTTTTTTGCCTCTGTTAAAACAGGGCTATCGATTCAACTTGTTGCTATTGCAACATTTTGCTTCGCTACTCGAAACACTTATGTTTTAAGAGTGTTTTGTGCAGTTCAACTTGAATGTCACACCGGTGACTTTGCTTAATTTTGGTGGAACTGCACAAAAGGAGATCGAGATTCGTATTTTACCTTTGTCGGACTCATGAAAGGTCAGTACAGGCCTTCGTCCACATGATTGTGCAGTGTGCTTTGAGATGTTGTGCTACTTGTATTGGTACTGTTTTAAATAAATGTTGAATTGAAGCTATTGTATTGCTGTCTTTTCCCATTAAGTAGTGAACAAAAATGGGACCAACTCAGACATGATGCTTGTTGCTTTGTTACAACAAACTCTGCATCACCCCCTTTATAAGTAGATGGAAGCACATACTGTTGTTGCGCCCACTCTCCCCTGGAACTGTTTATGCTTTTCGTTAATCTAATGCCGCTGGTAAAATTAAGCAATGCCACTCTCAGAATTAATTAACTACTGAATCTTAGTTCAAAACTGCAACACTTGTTAGGAATGGTACTATCCTGCTTTGTAGTTCTTTCTACATGTTTAACCAAGGTATTGTTAAGATAATGTCTCTGTTAAAATGAATCAGTTGCATTGTTTTAGGAATAGTACTTTTCTGCTTTGTCGTTCTTTATACATGTTGAAACAAGGCATTGTTAAGATAATGTCTCAGTCAATATGAATGAATCACACTGATGGAGAATTGCTACTCTCCTGCTTTGTTTCCCATTAAGATAAAGTAGATCAGTAGATGCTTTTCTTCTGGGAGTACAAGTCATCAACCGTTATTTCTCAGTAATTGTTTCCCTTATACCTATTGTTGCTTACAGGGATATCAAAATTAAAGCTCGGTTTTATTCCGACTTTGATTTTAGTTGAACTGCACAAAAGGAGCCAATGTGTCCAAGGCAAACTGCTGCATTACTGGGTCCAGTTGGTCGTTCCACTTTGTAGAAAGAAGCAGTCACTGTTTGCGCTACATTACAGAAGGAATGACCGAGAAGCTTTATAGAGTATTATTAGACACCGGTGACATGACTAGTCTGCAGAGACCATTGGCAATTTAACAACACGTGGAGTGCCCTGGGCAAAAAGTGCCCAAACAAGTACAAGAAGCTACGACAGGACTCCACGATCATAGGCATTACATATTTTGAATGGGAAAAGCTTGTCAAAGTTTAATCATTGATGTTAGCAAGAAGACGTTAGTTTAATATATTGGAATTGGAAAACCTTGTCAAAATTGCTCATTGATGTTAGCCAGAAGACATGCATTTGATATTTTTGAGTGGGACGCCCTTGCTATGAGCAGCGTCGAGTGTTTTTTCCTATTCCTGTGTTCATTTTAGAAGTAAATAGTTACTCTGCTGAGATATTCTTGTGTTAAGAGTTTGTTCTGAATATTGTCTATGTAATGCCAGGTCTTGTGTTTGATTGCAAAGTTGAGCTTGGAATGTTGTGGCATGCGGCATCACGAGCTTTCACCGTGCCTCCTGAGAATAATGCTTCGTATTGTTTTGCATGTCGATCTAATGCCAGTGATTTGCTTGTTAAGAAGATCATCCTCTTCTGTTGTTTCTGTGCTTAAGAAGTTCATCGTCTGATGTTTCATTCATAGCCTATACGACAAGTCGGGTAGGTTAGACGTGAAACCATATGATCTTCCGACCAACTCATGATATTAGGCCGTGATTGGATCGTCGTTTTCCAACCAAAACCGCTTGTAAAACTGACGCTTGTAAATTAAAGCAGATGGTCTCGGGCGAAGGCGCTTGGTTGGTCGATTTCGACTAGTAAAATATCGGAAGTACTTCACACACGATAAAAACGCTGAACGACACTCGGACGATTGCTAATCCAGCCGTTAGCTGCTGTTTCAGCCTTGCCCATGGATGGCATGATACGCACGTCGTGCATGTATCGTCTGGTAATGTTGTCCATATAGCAGTGCTCGTAAAATATACACTGGTCTCTCAAATTACACGCGTAACCCGCTGGTTTTACTTACAAACCTCGGGCCCTCGGTTTCATTACGCCTGTATTTTAAGCGTTGTTTCCGATGACGAGTAGATTACACTTGTATGTTAATACAAGTTTGAAATAAACCAGAGCTCCCGAGCGCGGCCTTACCGTTTCATGCCGTCTCAGTTTCTCGAAGGTGCTCATAGGTGTCCGATGATCCTGGCTTCCTGAATGAGCAGCGGGCGCTGTATCAGACCATCCGTAGGGCCCGTGAGGCCCTCTCCGTTGTCCTTCGAGTTGTTGCGCTCACCGTGGCGCCGAGCATTGTTAACATCGTCAACGAACATGAGGATTCAGGAGATGACTTTATTTTGACTGGATGACACTAGGGACCCACTAGGGCCATAGCCGTACGTACGCAAGTGCCTCCTTATTATGTACAACTATTTTTTTTGCTTTCTCCTGGTTTCCTGACATCACGGTCCCACACCATTGTTAACCTATGTAGTCAATATAAACGAGAGAATTGCACAAGGTGCGGCCAACAACTGGGACCAAGCAGCTCGAGCAGTATTTGTGTTTTTGAGGCATGAGCACTGCAGAGTTTTTCTTGGCGATGATTTCGTTGTTGTTCAGAGGAGAGCAGGGTATTAACTGGGCGGGCTGTGGCCCATCTAGCCCAGGCCAGATATCCAGCCCAGATACTAATTTTTTCAAGATGAAAATGGCTAGCCCAGCTATACGTCTTTTTGAGGAATACCCACGCAAGGTCAACTTGTTATTCTCCGCCCCGCTGGGCTGCAAATCTTTCCTAGGAGGGATGCATTAGGCTTAATAGGAAAATGGGCTTTAAAAAATAATGAATGGGATGTAATTATAAAAACTGGGCAGTAACTATAAAAAAATGCACCAAACACGAAATTAGTTTATAAAATATTGTTTATGGATTTTGAAAATCTTAAATTTTCATTGTTGCGCGCGCAATGTTTCGTTGGATTTTTACGTAATACAAATTTATATTTAATCTGACTAGAAATTTCGGGATAAAAATATTTTGGATCCCATCAAAATGTGGGAAATTTTATTGAATTCTGTCTTCAACGGTTGGTTGAAATTATTAATCGTTGTCCTAGCTAGAAAATGGGCTGTACTTTTAACAAACTGTAAATGGGCTGTTGTAAATTCCATTAGAATTCAAAAATGGGTTGTACATTCTGACAAAACGCAAATGGGCTATAAGTTCTCTGCCACACACTTGTGGGCCTACTAAGTGACGCGTCCCCTAAAAAAAATAAGTTGACGCGTATGCAAGGCTTTGTCAACTTATTATAGTCAACACACGGTTCTAGCAGCAGTGGCCGTTGGATGTCTATCCAACGGATGTCGTGCTTCTTCTTCAATCTCGGATATTCTTAGCTTCGGCCGCTCAAAAAATGATTCCTCCCCCTGACATCTGGGGTGCACCGTTTTGGAGGCTGACCTGTGGGCCTACTAAGTTGGAGCGTACCAAGGGCTTTATCAACTTAGTCAATATAAACGATTCTAGCTTCAGTGACCGTACGATGTCCATCCAACGGCCGTAGTGCTTCTTCAACCTCTGGTCTTCTTGGTCCAGCCACCCAAAGCAGCGCCGGTCGTGCCGCCTGCTCCTGCCTCCCGTGGCCGGCTGTGCTGCCGCGGAGGCCTCACCGCCCCCATACTACTCCCACCGCTGGCCAGGCCATCCCTCCACTCACCCACACCCCCTGTTATTCTGCGGCGACGGCAGCCTCACACCGCAGCCGAACCAATGAACCCTCGTACTCCTCTCCGCGCGGGCTTCCACTGCTGCGTCTTCCTCGGCTCCGCGTCGTCCCCTTCCTAGGCCTCGCCGTCGTCCACCGCCTTGGTGCTCTCGGCGCGGCGTGGTCAACATGGTCAACGACCGACTTCCATCGGAAGAGTACTGTACGTGGAGAGGTTGACAGCTGGGTCCACGGCGGCCGCAAGGAAGTGCCTCCTTATTAAGCGCAAAATAATTATTCCTCCACCTGACAGCGGGGACCCACCGGACGGGCCACCAGTATTTTGCGAAAAAAATTGTTTCCCTTTGACTGCTGGGACCCACCGGACGGGCCACCGTATTTCGCGAAAAAAACGTTCCCCCCGCTGTCAGCTCGGACCCACCGGAAGTGCCTCCTTATTACGCACAAAAAAATGAATACTCCCCCGGCTAGCTGGGACCCACCTTGGTGGGAGGCTGACTTGTGGGCCTACTAAGTTGACGGGGATGAAGGGCTTTGTCAACTTAGTCAATATGAACGACTTCCATCGGAAGAGTACTGTACGTGGAGAGGCTGACAGCTGGGTCCACGGCTACAGCCCAGTTTTTTTTGTGATTTGCCAAGTAAGTCGCTTTGTCAGGCCTGTTGGGCTGCAAATCTTTCAAGACGAGGAGAGCTTTCATTCGGCTGGTCGAGAAAATGGCCCATCAGTAATGAGAAATGGGCTGTACATTTTTAAAACACATCAAACCAGCAATTAGTTTCAAATATCTTTTTTTTCATTTCAAGATTTTAAATTACATTAATTTTTATGCGTGAAGAATTTGTTGGATCTTATATTGATATACATTTATTTTTAAAATCAGTTTGAATGTGAGTCAAAATTTCGGGATTAAAAACAATTCGGACCGCACCGAAATATGCAAAATTTCGTCTAATTTTTTAACCGTGGCCACAATATGGGCTGTAATGCTAACAAAAAGAATATGGGCTCCAATAAAACCTTAAGAATTAGCAAATGGGCTGTAAATTATGAGAAATAATGGCAGATGGGCTATATGCTGTTTTCCACAGATTTGAGGCTTTCCTAAAAAAGGTTGACGCACAAGCACTGACTGTTGGATGTCCATCCAACGGCCGTCGTGCTTCTTCAATCTCTGCTCTTCCTGCTCCAGCCGCTCAAACAAGCGCCGGCGGGACTGCCTGCTCCCTCCTCCCCGCCCCACCATACTCCCATCGCTGGCCTATCCATCCCTCTACTCACCCACACCTGCTGTTATTCTCCAGCGACGGCAGACGGACCAGTAAACCCTCGTACAGTCGTACTCCCCTCCGCGTGGGAAACAACTGCCGAGTCTTCCCTGCCTCCGTGTCGTCCCCTTCCTAGGCCTCGCCGTCGTCCACCGCCGTGGTGCTCTCGGCGTGGCGTGGTCAATGTGGTCAACGACCGACTTCCATCGGAAGAGTACTGTGCGTGGAGACGCTGACAGCTGGGTCCACGGCCGCAGCAAGGAAGTGCCTCCTTATTACGCGCAAAATAATTATTCCTCCACCTGACAGCGGGGACCCACCGGATGGGCCACCGTATTTCATAAAAAAAACGTTCCCCCCTGACTGCTGGGACCCACCAGCTACACCTTCGCACGCAAGGAAGTGCGTCCGGGCAAAAAAAAACAAAACGATTCGCCCCCCGACTGCTGGGACCCACCAGCTACATCTTCGCACGCAAGGAAGTGCCTGACAGTCGGGACCCACCTGGTCGAAGCATACGTAGCGTTGTCATTCTGGTCGCGAACGTGTACGTACATATATATTGGTGGATGTAGAGGCGCGCACGTGTCGTAGTAGAGGCGCGCACGTAGCATGTACACGTACGTACAGCGGCCAGGGTGCAAGAAAGAAAATACGGCCACGTATGTGTACATACGGGCGGGGTCTCGAACGCCTACTCGCGAACGGCGGGGGCTCGTTGACATGGCTGGGTCGGAACGGAGAAACAGCGTCGTCGTCGTGTTCATGGGGAGGCAACGGAATGCGTCGTGTTCATCGGGAGGCAACGGAACGCGTGGGAGCCAACCGGCTGGGTCGGAACGGAATGCGTGGTCGTGTTCATCGGGAGGGCCTGGACGGAACAGGCAATGGAAACGAGGCCTGGCGTACCGCACAACGGAGGAAACGGACCTCCTACATTCGGAACGGGGTCCTGTTGATCGGGAGGGGTATGACGTACCGCAAAACGGAGGAAACGGACCTCCTACGGTCGAAACGGGGGTCCTGTTGATCGGGAGGGGTGTGGCGTACCGCAAAACGGATGAAACGGACCTCCTACGGTGGAAACGGGGGTCCTGTTGATCGGGAGGGGTGTGGCGTACCGCAAAACGGACGAAACGGACCTCCTACGGTCGAAACGGGGGTCCTGTTCATCGGGAGGGGTGTGGCGTACCGCAAA
>NC_057799.1:307940197-307942124 GCF_018294505.1 Triticum aestivum
TGATCGGTAAACAAATGAATAATGTCAGTTTATAACTGGGATGGAGACGGAAAGGAGACCGCAACAAATGTTGTGTCTGCAGGAGAGAGTAATTTTAGTGGTATGAGTCATATGTAGAGACATATAGGGTGTGTGAGAGAACCCCATAGAGAGAAAGACAAAGTGAAAGACGAGTGAGACTGTGTGTGTGGCGGTGAAAAAGAAAGCTTAGGTACCTAGTGATACAGGGAACGGGAGAGACGTGAGAGATAATGAAAACCATGTAATGTATAATGATAGGGAGAGTGTGATACTTCTCAAGGGAGACATCGAGAGACCATGTTTGCAAAGATAGGACAAACATGAAGTGGGCGTGCGGGTGAGCTGGAGAAAAGAGAATGATAGCTACATGAAGGAGCATGCCAGAGAGATGGGCGTGAAAGGAATCAACATAAAAGGGATTCAAATATTTGAATTCGAGATGATGATACATGTAATTCATACTCGAACCAAAATTGATCTATCAAACATGCATACTCATATGAATTCACGCGCATCTATGTTATTTAATATGTAGATATTACTGATCCATACATTTTAGTAGAACATAATTTGGTTTAATTTTTTTTGAATTCAACCTTATTATTTTGAGATCATTGTATTTGTAAATCATATTATATACATATAAAGGAGCAGAATTCTTTGTTGTGCTTTTGAAAGTATATATTAAAAAAATGATGTATACAGAATTTTATTCGAATCGCAAATGGATCCTGGCCGAACAAAAATAGAATACAAACTGGACTCGAATTGAGTTGGCACGGTAAACGTGCACTCTTTCTCTGAAAAAATTTGAACGAAGCGGGGAAAGTCGCACTAACCGCCCGAAATCAAAATCCGCGAGATGGAAATTACTGCCTATCCTTGACACGCAAAGCCTATCAGCTCGATTTCTATAGGTTTCAATAGGGGTAGGTTTGTAATTTCACTCAAACGTGACATAACCGCCTCTCACCCGGATTCATACACGGTGGGCGACAAAACACAGTGTCTCCTCGGCCGAAATCGACTCCCTTCCCGATTCATACACGGTGGGCGCCAAAAACAAACTCTCGTCGGCAAATATTCGGTGTATGCGAGATTACCGTCCTATCCCCAACCGACTAATATTGCTGTGATGTAGGAAATTTTAAACAGGGGGTAAGTTTGTAAATTCCCTCGCATTTGGGACAAGCGCGCCCTGAAGACATGGTTCCCCCTTCCTCTCTCCCTCCATTTCCCCATTCGTACTCTGTGGGTGCCAAAACAACCTCTCCACCCCAGCCTCCTCCGTCCGCCACCCCATCCACCGCCGTCCTCCTCCACCATGCCGGAACTGATACCCCGACGCCGTCGTCCATTACAAGAGATCGACCTCTCTCATCCGCGGCTTCGGACCGGGATCCTTGCATCCCGTCCTCTCACTTCATCCCCGTCGTCGCCCACCTTGCCGGCGCCGCTCCTATGACCGTCTCATCCACCGCGCCCCGCCGCCACTGTCTACCCTCCTAGATCTGCTTCCACGCTACCGACAGCCATCGCTACCGCAGCACCATCAAATTCTCAGCAGATGCATACACGGTGCTGCACCAGAGGCGGTACTCTTTCGTATCTGCTCAGCTTATTTATCACAGCAAGAAAATAGATCGCCACTGCTTTACTCTGATTTCTTGTCCATCACTTACTTGCTAGTTGAAAGCAAACATTGGTTGCGAAGTTGCCTTTGTCCAGTTTGCACCTTCAGATCTGCCATGGCACGCTCAACACTATACTCGCAATGCTTATGGTTTTCCCCTTTTATATTCCACACTAGTTAAATGACAGTAGACTAAATTTCAAAATTGGGTCAGTCGATTTTTTAGAGCTCACTGGAGTTCTCCGGTGCGAATGAAGGGGCTCGTGTGGGGAC
>NC_057799.1:307942381-307957554 GCF_018294505.1 Triticum aestivum
GGCCTCACCGAACGAAGAAAACTCGACGCGGGTGGGGGCGGGGTGGGGGTGGGGGTGGCGGAGGAACACAGGCGATGGGGGCGGTTCAGGGGTGGGCGGGGGGTCGGGGCCGGTGGTTCGGCCGGCGGCCCATGCGGTGTTCTGTATGGGAAGAATCAGGGACAAGGAAGAAGAAGGGTTAGGAGACGTAGGATCTTCATCCAACCGCCTGAAATGGTCGACTGACCCAAATGACAAAAATCACGCGACTTGCATGTAGACATGCCTTTATATTCAGTACCATCGTCGTACCTGCTTAGCACTACTCCTGAATCCATCAAGCTAAACAACGTGACACTCATAATTCCAAACTTGTTGCTCAAATACGAATCTGATATGATGCTGATATTACTAAACAGATAACGTTTAATTGGTCAGCTAATGTTCCTACTTTACTTTCGAAAAGCACGTGCACCACATATGGAGAGACAGCAGGGAGTTGCATTCTTAATGCGCTCTGGTTGATCATGTGTGGGCACTACGCGACGAACATTTTATTATCCAAAATCTGCTTGCTCTTCTTTAGCATGCTCCTCTTCCATTTTTTTAGTAAGTACTCTCTCCGTTCCTAAATACAAGTCTTTGTATAGATTCCACCATGGACTACATATGGAGCAAAATGAGTGAATCTACACTCTAAAATGTATTTGTATACATCTGTATGTGATCCATAGTGGAAATCTCTACAAAGACTTGAACGGAGGGAGTATGATAGTAGTACAGTATGTTCCTTGTAGTGAAGATGAGCAAGGAAATTTGTCGTGTAGAGGTCTATACGGTCGGTTGTGATGGACACTTTGAACTCTTCGGGCCTCTTTGATTCATAGGATTTTGTAAATTAAGGAATAGGATTTGTAGTGACCTGCCCACTTGAATCTTATAAGATTAGCAAGGAAATGCAGGGAGTTGTGTCGCCTTTGAGAGTTACACTGATATTAACAGTACCGCACCTTCAGTTGAAGAGAGCTGGTATCCGAAGCCTTTTTAGCCGTACCGACAATACTAGCACATATATTCCAGCAAGTTCCACTTTGCTGATTTTACTCCTGATGCTTACGGTTTTCCCGTTATATCAACACTATGATCTGTGTAGCTGATATGTGTCGCACTAGCAGCAGTCCACTCTTGAAGCTAAACAACACACAAATCATAAGTCCAAAGCCTACTTCTTCAAATACGAATTGTGATATGATACTGAGATTAGTTAACACACACACATTTAATTGATCAGGTAATGCTCCCACTTTATTTTCCAAACGCATGTGGCCACATATAGAGAGACAACATGGAATTGCATTTCTTTGGGCGCTGTGATTCATCATGAGTGGGCAACCAACATTGTATGCAATGCAGCGGAACCTCAAGAATATGCTTCCTCTTCTGTTCTTTAACATGTTCCTCTTTTGTTATTCTGTATTTAGTACGTACAGTATGTTCCTTGTCCAGAAGGGGAGCAGGGACATCTGCAGTCAACAGCTGATAGAGTTGGCCTGTACTTGATAGGCTTTCAATTAGTAGCGGCAATACAACACTATATTTTCCAGCCAGTTCCACTTTCCCGATTTATATATCGTGGTTATGGTGTACCCCATTTATGTACACTACGATCTGCCTAGTTGCTGTGTGCTCTTGTTATCAGGGTTTGGCAATAAACTCTCTATACAGTATATTATGAACCTATCAACTGCCAACTATCCTTACTTCTGGAACCTATTTTTTGTGTACTTGTTCCAGATTATATTAATGCACGCACCATATTACAGCACACATGAGCTCTCTCATCAGAATCCAGTGATAGCACACAAGGGTTTACAGGGGCGTCCCTATATTAGAATATCCTCTGCATTACAAAGATAATCTTGTCGGATGTGGGGTTCCGGCAAACCCTCAAGGTTCGAACACTGGGGTGCGCGCGAAGTTTTTCCCTCCTACCGATCTACGCCCTAGCTCGCTAAGATCTCGCGGACGAACCCAACGAACTCGCAACACAGAAAGACACGAGATTTATACTGGTTCGGGCCACCGTTGTGGTGTAATACCCTACTCTAGTGTGGTCGTGGTGGATTGCCTCTTGGGCTGATGATGAACAGTACAGAGGGAAGAACAGCCTCCTGAGGTTGAGGTGTTCTTGTGCTCTACGGACTTGTGGGTGAGAGCTGGATGAATTGCTCGATGCCCCTACTGTGGTGGCTAGCTCTACTTATATAGGCCCTGGTCCTCTCCCCAAATATTGAGCGGGAAGGGAGCCAACAACGGCGGGCAAATTTGAAGGGGGGCAACTAGAACAAGCTATCTTGACAAAAGTGCTCTTTGCCTGCAAAAGGCTCTGGTGGTGACGCTGTCTTGGGCTCCACGATGACCTCCGTCTTGCCGTCCTCCTGGTCTTGGTCTCGTTGCACCGATATAGCAACCTTTGCCTGATACCTCGGCACTCCTTGCCTGCGCCTGCTTCCTTAGCACCAAAGAGGAAATGAGGACGCTGTGCGCGCTGGCGCCCGCCTGGTGCCGATCGTCATGGCTCACGTCACGAGAGCCTCGTGATGTTTGCCCCGCCTTGATATCTCCGCTCCTCGTGAGCCTACATGAGTAGGCCACTCCTGAGGAGGTCTTGCGTCATCCGCCTCGCGAGGGTCTTGGATGCCTTGTTGATGAAGATGGGTCGTACGGCCTGCTGGCTTAGCCACGCCGTGGGCCGCAGGCAGGCAAGTCTGGGGACCCCCGTTCCCAGAACGCCGACAGTAGCCCCTGGGCCCAAGGTGCGCTCGGGCTTGCGCGGCGAAGCCAAGGGTCAAGTACAGAGCGCCGCGGGCCCCAAAAGCCTGTGGCCTTGGTAGACGCATGGCGGTTGATTGGACGTGGGCGTCTCCGCTTCCCCACGCTACCCTTGAATCTGCCTGGCTATGCGGCCCCCACCTCTCACACAGTTATTCTTCCTTCGCCCACGCCTGGCTCCTCCAATCTCCCTGCTTCCTCGAGGCCTTGCTTTGCCCTTCAAATCTGACTTGCGCTCCGCCTGCTTCATCGCCATGGCGCCGAAATAGGCTGAAAAGGGGAAGAAACCTCTGTCTTTGCCAACTGCACCTCCGCCCTTTGAGCCTGCGCTCAGCCGGCCTCGGGTGCTCAACGACGAGGCCATGGACAAGGTGTGCCCCATGCTTGCCTCCAGCTTCAACGAGTGGGGAGAGATGGTGGCTTGGCCCGCGTCTCGCACTCGCATGGCTCGGGCAGCCACTGAGGTCCCGATCTTCATTGATGCCCTCTGGGCTGGTCTGATTCCTCCCTTCTCCGCCTTGTTCAACGCGGTGCTCGAGCATTATCAGATCCACATGCTTCATCTCGACCCTCAATCTGTGACCCTTCTTGCCATCTTCACCTTCTTGTGTGAGGCCATGGTGGGCATCGCTCCTTCCGTGGCCCTCCTCCACCATTTTGTCTCATTGCATCTGACCGGTCCCCGGCAGAGCTCGGGGTGTGTGGGCTTCCAGGCCATGGCCGCGACTGCGGGCGCCGGGATTGACTTCGAGCTTCCTTCATCCACGAGCGAGTTCCGCACATACTGGGTGTTTGTTGACGCCGGCGTGCTCAGCCCTCTGCTCCAAGTTCCGGCGGGGCCTGCTGTTCCAAACTCCGGCTAGGGCCATCAGAAGCTCACGAGCCCCCGCCTTGCCCCCGTCTGGGCCAGGCTGAGGTGGTTGAAGGACCTCGGCATGACTGCGCCCATGGTGATGAAGGAGTTCGTCAAGCGTCGAGTCGCTCCACTTCAGCGCCACTCCCGCCCGATGTGGGACTTGCTCCGCCGCCAGGACCACATGAGGTTTCAGGAGAAGGGGCTTCCTCTTGCGACGCGGCAAACAGTGCTCATGGTCCTATCGGGCATCCCTCTGCTGGATGAGATGCCCAGGAATAGCTGCCTGTTGTACCGCTGCGAGAACAAAGCCGCATTTGCCGTGAGCATGCCTTCCTTTGATGAGTGGGGGCTGCGCCCAATCGGCCTGGTGGGATCCCGCGACAACCCCGTCGTCGTGGTTCCCTTCCTCACCGCCGGTGCCGAGCTCGCCACAGGTGAAGGTGCGGGAGGGAGAGCTCCAACGGGGGCCGGTGGCTCGAGTGCTGAGGAGCACATGCCGAGTGGTGATCCTGGGGCGTCGTCCTCGGGGGCCTGCGACCCCCCTCCTGAGGTGTCGATCGCTGAGGAGGCGCGGCATGCGGCTCCCGAGGCCAAGGCTCTAGGAGCCTCGGGAGGTTGTGGTGAGATGGCGCTCGGCTATTCGCCGCAACCGGGCACCCCTGAAGCCATCCCTCTCAGCACTTCTTCGGCCCCGCCGCGCACCGGCCGTCACGTCCAGCACTTCGGTCGTATTTGTGTGGACTTCGAGGAGCTCCATAAGAGGAAGGGATCCCCTAGCGGTAGCAATATCTTCGGGCCGTTGAAGCGGCGAAAGTACACCGCCATTGACGTGTAATTATCTTATTACCATGGCTTCTTGCGCGTGGTCTTCTTATCCTGACGTCTGTCCTTCAGGGCTCCTTCCGTTGAAGCTGTTGCGTCTTCTGAGAAGCGGCCTCCTCCTTCATCAACTCCCCCACCAGCCTTGAGCGTTCCGGGTCTGCCTGCCGTCCCTGGAGCAGGGTCGGTTGTGGGAGCGTCTCCGCCTTCGTGGCGCGCTGAGCCTGCGGCTTGGCCACCCCTCCCCCACGGTCTGGCGTGGAGCTTGGCGGGCATGCCCAAGACTCCTCCTTTGCTAATGGACAGCAGCTGGTTGTCTTAGATCTTCGGTTCCTCTTCAAGTAGCGAGCCCTGATCGGCTTGGGATCCTCGCGAGGGCGAGCTGACGTCAGGTGCGGCGTCAGCCCCCAGCCCCCTGCCGGGAGGTGGTGCGCCACTTGGCGCCCCGCCTGCAGCCCCTGAGGTGGAGGACGAGGTGGGCCGAGCGTTCGAGCTCGAGCCGAGCAGAGCGTAGTTCGTCACGAGCTCTTCCAGGAGGCGATGGGCGCGATGAGTCGACTTGGTGAAGAGCTCGCGGGTGTCGACTCACGCCTTGAGGCTGAAGGTCTCCGGCTTGTGGAGGAGCGGCGCAAGCTGAGGGTGGCCATCAACCTCGGTCGCTATCAGCATGACCTTGAGAATACGAAGGCCGAGGCGTCCCTCAAGATCGCCCATGAAGCCCGCTCGCGGGCCTTGGAAAAGGCTAGCGAGGCCGACCGCCGTCGCGAGGCTGTAGAGAAGCGCGCGTGGGAGCTCCAGGCCTGGAGCGCGTCTCTTGAGCAGCAGGTGGAGGCGCGCAGGGCCGCTCTTGCATCGCTGCGGGGGACGCCCGCGGAGGAAGAGGAGGTCCGGAGGCGCGAGGAGGCGCTGGCCCTGGAAGCCGTGGAGCGCAGCCTCGAGCTCGAGCGACTGGAGACGAGGGAGCGTCAAGTTGCCCAAGCAGAAGATGCCGTCGTAGCTCGCGAGGCCAGAGTTGAGGAAGAGGTCGAGCGCCGGGTGGCCGAGGTTCGCGCAGACCTGGAGGGTAGGTACGACCTAAGGCTGAAGCTCGTGGGTACGGAGGATGCGGGTAGGGCCGCTGCCCTCAGGCCCAGGTTGGACGAGGCTGAGAGGCATGCGGAAGCCACGACCACCGCACTGGTTTTGGCGCAGGCGGACTTGGCCTCCGCCCGCGCTGAGCTGCTTTCCCTTTGGAGGCGGGTTGATGACGCTGAGGCCGTCGCACGGCAAAACACGGAGGAAGTGCTCCAACGACGAACGCTGGAGCGCGTGCATGCCCCTATGCTTCAGGATCTCCGGAACAGGGCCAATACCGCCCTGGGCCATATTTGCAACGAGCATGCACTGGCCCCTCACTCGAATGACTATGCCAGCCACCTGACGTTCTTCACCGAGGTGGTGACGCGCCTGGAGGCTCGATCTGCCAGAGCTCGCCAGCTTGTGGAGGGAAGGGGTCGTGGCCTGCTTGAGCGCGCTTTCTCCCATGTCTTCAGCCACCTTCTGAATGCCGACCCCAACTTTGATTTCGACGCCGCCATTGCCCCCGTACCCACGGCCTTCCGGGGCGACCTGGCGTGCTGGGTTGAGGACAAAGTGGACGTGTTGGTTAGGGCCTTCGCTTCGGAGGATGACGCGGTGGTGGTCGTCGCAGACGAAGGTGACGTGGTTGACGACGGCAATGGGGGCGTTGCCGATGGCGGCGACGATGCCGACGAGGACGGTGACGACGCGAGTGACGCGTCCGTGGGTGATTTAGCGAGTGACATTTCTGGCTGATCCCATGTTCTCCTATTGTTTCATCCTGCACACAAAACTCGGGCGTGGCCCTTGGAAGACTTGTAAGAGCATTTTGAGAGGGGGAGCCCCTCATGTAAGCAAATGGTAGTTTTTACTTTTCCTATGCGATGTGAGTATGTGTCCTCATGAACTCGTGAATCCGGGGGCGAGTTTTCCGTCATGGTTTACCTTAGTCAGCGCCAGCGTCGAGCTGGGTCATGAAGCGACGAGTTTCTGAGAATCCCGCGGAGCTTATCGCCCCGTCTGAAGGGGCCCCACAAGAGGTGAGCACGAGCCGCAGCGCTGGCGCGCGCTCGGCGAGCGTGCGCTTCGTGCGGTCCAGCTCGCGAGGAGCTCGTGAGGGGAAGGTGATGGACATGAGTCCCAGACAAAACGAGATCCAGAAGGCAAGAAATTGCTCGAACGAGAAAAGGCACCCCCCGCGCGCATCAATAAAAATTCGGCTTCAACTTAAATCCAGATCCAGAAAGCAAAGCTACAAAAAGAGAGATCCAAAGCAAAAGGCTGCGTCCGGCACCTAGTCTAGTCTTCCGGTCTTCAAGTCTTCTCACCAGCGTGGAGCTAAGTGCTGCCACTAGGCTTGGGAGGGAGCCCCATGGCCTGAGGCCGGCGCTCCTGAGACTCCGGGGCGTGTACAGCCCCAACTCATTATTACGTGAGAGTGTCACGGGCGGCGAGCTTCACAGGCACTGGGCCTTCTTCACAGGTACCGGCCTTGCTTCATATCGCCAGACGAGGGGCCCGCCTTGCGCCACCCTTGACCTCCTTTGAGCTGACCGGTCACCAGGACGACACAAAAGAGGGAAAGAGGACGCCAGCGGTGCCCTCGGCGACCACAGGTCCTCTGCCGGGGGAAGGGTTGTCGAAGCCTCCCCGGCAGAGGGCCTACCTCCGGGTGTCCCCTGGCTTCGCGCTCCATGGGGAGGGGCCTGGCTCCCGGCCCCTCTCCTGCAGCCCCCAACGCGACCCTCCTACCGGCAGGGAGGCCGTCGAGCTGGGGCCACCGGCCGTTGCGGTGATCTGTTCCTCCTGCGACTCATGGTTAGCGTAAGCTTGCTCCTGAGGGATTAGGGGTACCCTGTAGTGGTCGTCGCACACGCGGTCGTGGTGGTTCCTCGGCGGCTCCTGGAAGGCTTCGACTCCTAGCATCCCTTCTTCCCAATCTTCTCCAACGAACGAGCCGGGGTCATCCTCCGGTGTGTACTCCTGGTCCGTCATGCGGGGCACGTAGGCTTCCGGGGCTGTTACCCCGAACACCTCGCCGTACTGCCCCACACTCCATGTTGCCCGGCCCAGGGCGGCGTTCTCAGGGTGATAGCGCGGCATCCCACTTGGTCCATGGGAGGCGACACTTGTGCTCATGCTTGTTGCGGGCGGTATGGGGGCGGCAGAGCCCCCGGCGCCGCCGGCCATGCTGGTGTTGACGAAGCCCCGTGGCACACCTAACGACGCGTGGTGGCGGCGTGGCCCGCCGTGAATCCCTGTAGCAGCCTGAGGAGGGAGCTGATGACAGAAAGGCGGCGCTCCCGAGGCCGCCGCGTCCAGCAGCTCGGCAACGCGTTCCAGCGGTGCGTCCCGGCCGCTCTCCATCAGCCGGCACCGCAGCAGCTCCCTTGCCACGGTGAGTGCTGCCCGCATGTTTGCCTGTTCCCGCCGCGAGTGCGGCGCCGTCGCCGCGGCGTGGCTTGCTGCTCTGGCAGCGGCTCGCACTTGCCGTGGAGTGAGGGTAGACGACGCCTGGCCGCGTTGCCCGCGCCCCGCAGAATTGGACGGCACTCGTGCTGCCTGGAGCGCGGGGTTGAGGTCTTCATGGGCTGGCGGCGCCGAATGGGCTGGCCAGGCTGCCCAGCGGTCGGAGTCAGCTCTTGGGTCATCGGACATTGTGGCCGCGGAGCGTCAGCAAGTCGATTGGCGGAGAAGAAGCTCCGGCGCACCCCTACCTGGCGCGCCAAATGTTGGATGTGGGGTTCCGGCAAACCCTCAAGGTTCGAACACTGGGGTGTGCGCGAAGTCTTTCCCTCCTACCGATCTACGCCCTAGCTCGCTAAGATCTCGCGGACGAACCCGACGAACTCGCAACACAGAAAGACACGAGATTTATACTGGTTCGGGCCACCGTTGTGGTGTAATACCCTACTCCAGTGTGGTGGTGGTAGATTACCTCTTGGGCTGATGATGAACAGTACAGAGGGAAGAACAGCCTCCTGAGGTTGAGGTGTTCTTGTGCTCTACGGACTTGTGGGTGAGAGCTGGATGAATTGCTCTATGCCCCTACTGTGGTGGCTAGCTCTACTTATATAGGCCCCGGTCCTCTCCCCAAATATTGAGCGGGAAGGGAGCCAACAACAGCGGGCAAATTTGAAGGGGGACAGCTAGTACAAGCTATCCCGACAAAAGTTGTCTTCGCCTGCAAAAGGCTCTGGTGGTGACGCCGTCTTGGGCTCCACGATGACCTCCGTCTTGCCGTCCTCCTGGTCTTGGTCTCGTTGCACCGATATAGCAACCTTTGCCTAATGCCTCGGTACTCCTCGCCTGCGCCTGCTTCCTTAGCACCAAAGAGGAAACGAGGACGCTGCGCGCGCTGGCACCCGCCTGGCGCCGATCATCATGGCTCACGTCACGAGAGCCTCATGAGGTTTGCCCCGCCTTGATATCTCCGCTCCTCGCGAGCCTGCCTGACTAGGCCACTCCTGAGGAGGTCTTGCGTCGTCCGCCTCGCGAGGCTTGGCCCCTCGCGAGGGTCTTGGATGCCTGTTGATGAAGATGGGCCGTACGGATTGCTGGCTTAGCCACGCCGTGGGCCGCAGGCAGGCAAGTCTGGGGACCCCCGTTCCCAGAACACCGACAAATCTCACTACTATTTATGTTTTCATGGTTCTCAGATATTATACGTAATTACAGTGAATATCAGAATCCACGCATCAGAAGAATATTGTGGAACACTGCAACGACTTACAAAATTGGCACCAAGGCATTGAGTGCCATTCTGGATGCAATGAGACTCATACGCTCCCCACCTGTAGATTCTTGTTCAGAATATGATCCTAATGACTATTCTAACCTCGAGGAGTCAAAGGCAGATGTCATGTCCTGTTCACCCATCAAGGTGCATGTTCTAATTTGGCAAGGTTTTATTGATTGCGTGTATCTTGCATATGTTGTCTTGCATCTCTTCCACTTTGTTGCACCGCCATCTGCTTAGTTTACTCATCATATATGTCAAGATGCCATGCCCATCTATTATCAATACATATTCCATCTATCATCATACCATGTTTTTCCATTTAAAGGCTGTTCTTGTGCATCAGATGTCAAAAAGGAAGAGGGTGATTGCCGAACCTGAAGGAGCACCAGCAAAGTCCTTGAAAAATGTGGTGGTGCCAGAGAAATCAGACAGCACCCCACTTATATTGGCTGTACAACCAGTGACACAAAACGTAGGACCGACTCCAGTAGACTATACCCATACTTCACTGGCCACACCACTAGCCCCACCACACAGGACCTGCACTCCAGCAAAAGGTATGCCGATTTCAGTTGCCATAGCACCAGCCGTACCACAGAAAAATCCCACTCCGGCAAAAAGTACAGCAAGTCCACCGGCTGAAGACATATCCCAACTGCAGAGACGGCCAATTCCTGCAGATTGGAACCCCACTCCAGTTATTCCCAGTTTTAAAGACAATGCTTTCAATGTTATTAGGGACTACGTGCATATATTCCCATCATGGGAAGATTATAGTGAAGACAAACACCATTTTCACATCTTCCCGTCCCACTTACGTGTAAGTGCTATTATTCATGGTGATTATTTTCCTGCTTTCTGCTGATTGAACACATCAATGATTTACATTACATTGTTGTAAGTAGGCGAGGGTCAATCTGGGTAGTCATGACGAGCAAAGCTTGCTTGCACTTTTCAAGGAAGCATTGCAGCAGTATCGGTGTTACCTGAGGAAATCACACTTTGATGGCAAGTCTATAAACGAAGTTCCGGTGAAGTCTCCTGTGCTAAATTTAGAAGACATTGAATGGAAAAACCTTGTTATGCACTGGTCTCGTTCCCAGGATGAGGAACTGTCTATGATATCACATGACAATTTGAACTTCTACTTTTTCGCATGTGCCTTACGGATCTTTTTTGTAGGAAATCGGCTTGAAGAAGAATTCCGGTTTGAAAAGAACGACAAGATATCGCAAATATGCTGCCCGCTCCATTGCTCTTGCTAGTACCTGTTGTCTTGTATCACTGTACTTGCATTCATACCTAGTTCATTATGTGACAGCAGTATGCATGATAGCTTGCTTATCAATTGTTCGCTCCAAATTATCTGATCTGTATGAATGGTTACATTAGTGTAGAATATATCCAATGCCAATGAATTTTTTTAGCTCTGCATTGTTCTTGTAAGTACCTATTGTCCTTTATCAGTGTACTTATATTGAGAGGTAGTTGTTCATGAACCATCACTCTGCAGCTTATTTTCCTTTGCCCTCCATTTTCTACGCATCAGATCTATATTTACTCTTACCATAAGGTTGGATAACACCGATGGTCCTGAAGAAGTTTAGCTCTGCATTGCTCTTGGTTGTACCTTTTGCCTGTATCGCTGTACTTACATTTATAACTACTTGTTCATGTAGCATCACTCTTCATCTTATCTTAAATATTCTCCATTTTTTGTTAAATTATCACATCTATATTTACTCTTAACAAAATGTACAATAAAGGCAATGCTTATGAAGAATATTCTATGGTAAACTTCTTGAATTGCCCCCCCCCCCATCAGCATGGACAAGGGCTTTATAGAGCCTTTCTTCACCAATAATGTAAGTTTGTCCTTCTCAAGCCTTCAAACTTTGTTGTGTATATTTGGTTAGGCATGACTGCAACAACTGTTTATTTTTGGTGTTTGCATCAAATTGCATGTTTAAAGTTTATTATGTAGTTCATAAACAAAAGTTTGTCCTTCTCAATTTAAGTTTTCAGTTGTCCAACCAAGTTCCTTCTTCATACCACGTAAATTAAACTATACAGAGCAAGTGATCTTCTTTTGCACTGCATGTATGCTTCTGTTCTTGATTCTTAATCCAGTGGTGTGGTGAACCAACCCACTATAGCACAATGTCATATTCTGCAATGTCTTAACTATGAACAATGTCATATCATTCTACTATTATTTAAACTGTCTCTTTATTTGCAAATCTGAAATGGGATAAATTTACAGCACACTAACCATTGATACTTATGAGTTCTTGATCTATAATCCAGTGGTGTCGTGAAGCTACCAACTCCTTCACAATGTCATTTCCTGCCATGTCTTAACCTGAACAATACCATATTGTGTTAATGCTATTTTAAACTGTGTCACTTTATTCGTGAGTAAGAAATGTGATGAATTGTCAGCACTGATAGTTCTATGTGCAAAACCTGTCATCTGTCTGCTTGTTTATCTTTCAGAGTGCGGAGGATATAAGTGTCAAACAAGCGCCGTCTCATCAGCTTGCTCAGTTGCTTGCACTGCAGCTCCCGAGCAGGGTTAACCTTTCTTGAACTCTATTGAAGTGATGTTAGTTTTGTATATTATTTTGTTGGCGTGTTTATTTGCACTGGTGGCGATCTTTGATGCCCAGTGTATGTAATCTGCTGTCTGCTTCTGCTTTATTATCATAGTGGCGAACTTTGATGCCCAGTGGATGTAATATGTTGTAATTTCTTTATTGCATAGTCTAGGTTTTTTCTTATTCACGATGCTGCAGTTATTTTATTGTATATATATCATGTGTTCGCAGTAAACCGGCTAAACCGTAAAATTACGGTACATAATCGGGCTGTCATGCTAATCACTACATAATCGGTCCCTTAACATGCCTAATGTAAACTGACCCACTAGTAGATTTGGGCCTCTAATAGGCCGAGTAAACCGCTGGCCCTATTTTCGCAAGAAAACTCAATGGGCTTTTAGGAGGCTGAAAAGTGGGTTGGGCCTGAAACGTGCCGAACAGCTCACGGGCCGGTGATAACCCACAAGTATAGGGGGTCAATTGTAGCCTCTTTCGATAAGTAAGAGTGTCGAACCCAACGAGGAGCTAAAGGTAGAAAAAATATTCCCTAAAGTTCTATCGACCACCGATACAACTCTACGCACGCTTGACGTTCGCTTTACCTAGAACAAGTCCGAAACTAGAAGTACTTTGTAGGTGTTGTTGGATAGGTTTGCAAGAATATAAAGAGGACGTAAATAAAAGCTAGGGGCGCGAGTGTGGAAAAGTGGTGGTAGGAGTTGCCAAATTGTCCCTAAGCAATTGACTACTTTAGTAGACCGATAGCAAGTTTTATGTGGGAGAGGCCACTGCTAGCATGTCATCCCTGACTTGGAATTCTATGCACTTATGATTGGAACTATTAGCAAGCATCCGCAACTACTAACGTTCATTAAGGTAAAACCCAACCATAGAATTAAGATATATTGGTCCCCCTTCAATCCCGTATGCATCAATTTCTATGCTAGGTTGAAGCTTCTGTCACTCTTGCCCTCCAATACATAGTCCTATCAACATACAACTAACCCTATGGTGTGATCCACGTACGCGCTCATATGATGGGCACCAAAGGACAGCAACATAACCACAAGCAAATTAAATCAATCATAGCAATTCATCAACCACCGATAGGACAACGAAAATCTACTCAGACATCATAGGATGGCAACACATCATGGGATAATAATATGAAGCATAAAGCACCATGTTCAAGTAGAGGGTACAGCGGGTTGCGGGAGAGTGGACCGCTGTAGATAGAGGGGGGAAGGTGATGGAGATGTTGGTGAAGATGGCGGAGGTGTTGGTGAAGGTCGCGGTGATGATGATGGCCCCTGGCGGCGTTTCGGCGCCACTGGAAGCGAGGGGGAGAGAGCCCCCTCCTTCTTCTTCTTCCTTGACCTTCTCCCTAGATGGGAGAAGGGTTTCCCCTCTGGTCCATGGTCACCATGGTGTGGCAGGGGCGAGAGCCCCTCCGAGATTGGATCTGTCTCTCTGTCTCTCTTTGTTTCTGGGTTCTCGGATGCTGCCCTTTCACCGTTTCGTATATATATATGGAGATCCGTAACTCCGATTGGACTGAAACCTTCGCCGTGATTTTTTACCAAAAAATAGCTTTCTTGCAGCCGAAGAAGGGCATCAACCGCCTTACTGGTGGACCACGAGGGTCAGGGGCGCGCCCCCCTGCCTTGTGGCCACCTCGGGCACCATCTCGCGTTGATTCTTCTTTCGGAATTCTCCAAATATTCCAAAAATATTCTCCGTCCATTTTTATCCCGTTTGGATTCCGTTTGATATGGATATTCTGCGAAACATAAAACATGCAACAGACAGGAACTGGCACTGGGCACTGGATCAATATGTTAGCCCCACAAATAGTATAAAAAGTTGCCAAAAAGTATATGAAAGTTGAATAATATTGGCATGGAACAATCAAAAATTATAGATACGACGGAGACGTATCAGCATCCCCAAGCTTAATTCCTGCTTGTCCTCGAGTAGGTAAATGATAAAAAGATAATTTTTGATGTGGAATGCTACCTAGCATAATCTTGATCATATATCTAATCATGGCATGAATATTAAGACACGAGTGATTCAAAGCAATAGTCTATCATTTGACATAAAAACAATAATACTTCAAGCCTACTAATAAAGCAATCATGTCTTTTCAAAATAACAAGGCCAAAGAAAGTTATCCCTACAAAATCATATAGTCTGGCTATGCTCCATCTTCACCACACAAAATATTCACATCATACACAACCCCGATGACAAGCCAAGCAATTGTTTCATACTTTTGACATTCTCAAACCTTTTCAACTTTCACGCAATACATGAGCGCACTACAAAAAAAAGACACATCCATGACATTTTGGGCCGAACGAAATTTTTTTCTGTCATACATATGACACTTCTATGACGATAATTGTGACAAAACCCGGTATCATCATAGATGTGGTGGGCTCCTACTTCTATGACAAAAAATCATGACAGAAAATGGGCTTTTCGTCCTGGGTGGGCTGGAGACGCAGCTGCATGACATTCTTTGGGCCGTCCATGACGGAAAAAACCGTGGTAGAAGCGAGGGGGGGGGGAATTTCGGGGAGTTCCCGGTTACGGTGGGAGGTCGAGGGCCGAGCGATGCGCGTTTCTCTCGTACACGTACGCGTGTGTGTGCGAGGCGTTGGCTCTAACTGAACCCGAGCGAGGCGTTGGGCTCTAACTGAACCCGAGCGATTGCACTGCAGGCTACGCGTTACTAAACCCGAGCGATCGATCGATGGCTGTTAACTGAACCCGATCGAGCGATTCCTTCGCTACTGCTGCTAACTGAAGCCGATCGATTGGATGAACAGTGAGCGTTGCGGGGGGGTTGGATGAACAGTGAACGGTGGCGTTGCCTCTGGATGAACAGGACCCCGTGGTGTGGTGGAGGGCTGGATGAACAGTAGACGATGGAGGGGTGGTTGAACAGGACCCCGTGGTGTGGAGGGCTGGATGAACAGTAGACGATGGAAGGGTGCCCGTGGAGGGGTGGTTGAACAGTAGCCGGTGGAGTAGCACGCGGTGGAGGCTGGATGAATAGGAGCCCGTGGAGGCTGGAGGAGGTCGACGGTAGCCCGTGGAGGCTGGAGGAGGTCGACGGTGGAGATATACAGTATCCCGTGGAGTCCCGTTTTGCGGTACGCCACACCCCTCCCGATGAACAGGACCCCCGTTTCGACCGTAGGAGGTCCGTTTCGTCCGTTTTGCGGTACGCCACACCCCTCCCGATCAACAGGACCCCCGTTTCGACCGTAGGAGGTCC
>NC_057799.1:307957578-307958119 GCF_018294505.1 Triticum aestivum
CGTCCGTTTTGCGGTAAGCCACACCCCTCCCGATCAACAGGACCCCCGTTTCGACCGTAGGAGGTCTGTTTCCTCCGTTTTGCGGTACGCCACACCCCTCCCGATCAACAGGACCCCCGTTTCGACCGTAGGAGGTCCGTTTCCTCCGTTTTGCGGTACGCCACACTCCTCCCGATCAACAGGACCCCCGTTTCGACCGTAGGAGGTCTGTTTCCTCCGTTTTGCGATACGCCACACCCCTCCCCATGAACACGACGCATTCCGTTGCCTCCCCATGAACACGACGACGACGATGTTTCTCCGTTCCGACCCAGCCAAGTACACGAGCCCTGGCCGAACGTATGCGCGAGTAGGCGTTCGAGACCCCGCCCGTATGTACACATACGTGGCCGTATTTTCTTTCTTGCACCCTGGCCGCTGTACGTACGTGTACATGCTACGTGCGCGCCTCTACTACGACACGTACGCGCCTCTACTACGACACGTGCGCGCCTCTACATCCACCAGTATATATGTACGTACACGTTCGTGACCAGAATGA